>NC_036845.1:6139057-6183964 GCF_002910315.2 Salvelinus sp. IW2-2015
TACTTTTTCTGAATCAAGGGGTTACCCTTGGGATATGTTTACGTTGGTGGGTCATTAGCTGCCCCTCTACAGTAAAATTGGATATGCACCTTCATTATGACATCAGTTATTGTAGCAGGCTATACAGGAGATAATTAACACACACATTGTAGATTTAAGACGTTAGATGAACAAAACTAGAAACATACACATTTTTAATTTTGAAAACTTTGCCAAAATACATGCATAATTGCACAATCATTGCTGGTAAAGTCGGTATTTTATTTTTGAAAAGGGACAGAACTCACTATGAACCACAATCGTTCCTATCGCGGGGGACAGCAGTTTAAAGCCGGAGCCTCGATTTTGCCGTATGCGCACTCGAACATGGCGATCCACCCGTAGAGAACAGCCCCCCCTAACACATATTGATACATCTCGGCCCAAGGACAATCGCTTGACTTTCAGGCTACTGTATGGCACAGCTCAAATGCTCGTACCTCTCTAGTCAAACTAGCTAAATGTCATGTGTTGTTTTACATTTCTCTCGTTATACCCTAAAAGATGTTTAGCTGTGTTCATTTACGGAATTTATCCCATAACCATCTAGGCTTTTGCAAGCTAGTAACGTCTTACTATCCTAAGCTGTCAGTGTTTGAACTTCTTCAGAAATGCCTTGCTGTTTGTCTTTTATCTTACTGATCCGATCGCTAGACCACCTTTACAGGAGATTTAGGTCGCTGCGACTCCTCGCTCACTGTATTCCCCTTCAGGGGCAAAGCCGTTTGCAACATTCCCCCAGGTGTAAGAACTTCCAAACACGAAGGTACAACATACGTTAGTGTCCTCTATACTCGTCTCTTCATTCGATTAGCCTTGAGCAGTGTCAGAAGACCAAGCTTTTATCAATGAAGGGGAGGAGGTGGCCATTATCAGGTTGTCCACTGCATAGGCTACTCAAACCTAAACAATCTCTGTAATTCTTCTCCCCGTCCTCCATTGCTCGCACTGAAATGGCTTGTCAGAGGAGGAAGATGTTCAACAGCATCTGGCCGACATGTTTGTGCAAAGTAAGTGAGCGACCAGACCACCTCAACACATGGAGTTGGCAATGATTTAAGGCTAGGAGTTGTACTGCCATCTCATCCAGCCCATCTTCTTCTGAGATGTTGTTCACTGAATGTCAACAGTAATTTGTAATGACCTTTGGGTTATTTGTTAATCACCATAGGTCCTGCATTGCTTGCAGCTGTGGGGTCATGGCCAACGACACCGACCGCACAGTAGTCCTTCAGGAAACTCGCTCTTGAAAATATATTCCCACAGAGAACATGTTTTGGTGAAGGATATTATGGGGTACATCTAATGAGGGGCAAACAATTCATGCTTGGAAGTATCTAATGGTGTGGTAACTTTACTGCTCCCCAACAGTCACCTTCCTACAGAAGAACTCAACAGTACCACAAATCAATGTCTCACTTTCAACCAAGACTCTAGATTTCGAAGATTAGGAATAGAATTAAGGAAGGATTAGATGTGAGTATGATTTACCAACCTTGACTTGCTCCAGGAATTGTATTTTAAAGATTGGAGCCCAGAGTACAGTCACTTACTCTACCTTTTTATTGGCCCTATTGTGCGTGTTAAGGCAGGGCACTGATAAGCAGTATTGCACCAGTTGACACCTGGACTGTCCCAGTTACCTGTGTGTGTTCTTCCTCCCCAAAGGCAATTGGACTATCTACTCCATTTCGAGGGAAAGTCATATCTAAGGAACCCGAAAAACACTCCCGTGCACAGCCCATCACACATCTTTCTCTCTGTTGGGGACTATGAACCTGACCCGCTAAATCTGCTCTACTGTTCTACCTCCCCTCTACAACCTCCCCGACACTCCCTTTCGCTCCTGCGTTGTTGACGACGAGATTTCTCAGGTCAGCTTTCGCTAGTAGTTCCTTCCCAAAACAGACGAAAGATCGGTGTTTTCGGTTCCTTTAGACTTGACCCGTTCGCCCTCGAAGGAGAGATCATATATCCATTGCCTTGGCGGAGGCTAAGCTTACCACAGGCGCGTCACTTGTCCAGGTGTCACTACGAGTGCCATTACTTGCTATCGATCAGTGCCCTGCCTTTAACACAAAGCCCCATAGGGGCACATAAAAAAAGGTAGAGTACAGTTTGACTATTTCTGCGGCTCAATCTTAAATACAAATTACTGGGACAAGTCAAGTGTCATCATACTTCAATCTATCTTGCTTATTCTATTTCGAATACTAGAGTCTTGTTGAAGTGTAGGGACATTGATTTTGTATGTTGAGTCTTCTCTGTAGGGAAGGGTGACTGTTTAGGGAGCAGTAAAGTTACACACATTAGATACTCCACATTGATATAGTTTGCCTCCATTTTCAGGTCAAGTATAATTCACTTCTGCCAAGTACAACCATTTCGTTCTGTTGGATACTTAGTTTTCAATGAAGCGATGTTCCTAGTTCAAAGTTGTGGGGTTCTGCCATGAACCCAATAGTCTCCAAGATCAATCCTAGGTGGATAAAACAAATAACCACACAAACAGGTTCGATTACAATGTACCTGTGACATTACACGTTGAGAATCATCTCAAGGAAGAGGAAATGGCCTGATCGAGCCAATCGCTGCGAGTACCGGGACTGCAAGCTCTTTCATTAGCAACTCCATCTGTGATAGATAGTCTACACTTACTCTGCAGCACAACACACGTTCCGGCCCGATGATGCTGTTTGAACATTGCTCCCTCTGAATAGTCCATTCAGGCCGCCCAGAATGGAGACTGGGGAGAATGAATTAGCAGCACTGATTGTGCAGGGATGAGTTAGCTAGCATGACACCGACTATCAGGCCAACTCCTCCCTCTCATGCCGCTAAGGCTACTCAAGGCTAATAATACACCTATAGACCACTTAAAACGATACTTTAACCTATTGCTGTTGAAGGCTTATGCATCCTGGATCAATTAGTTGCCCCTGGATGCGAGCATCAGCAAGCGATCCTAAATCTCCTGATGTAATGTTCACGCGTGGAATAAATAAAAAGCCAGCACATTTCTGAAGAATTCAAATCATGACAGCCTTGTACGATAGTACGGTAACTGGAGCTGCTTACGCACATAGGTTCATGTGGGATAAATTCGCTCCGCTGGAATCAACTAAGCCAACCACTCTTAGAGATATCGAAGAGAAATATTAACCACAAATTACCAGTTTGACCACGAGAGGTATCGACTTTTATATGATACAGGTAGCCTGGAAGTCAACAGTCTCTGGCCAGACTGTATCAAAATAGTGTTAGGCTATTCTGCTACCAGTGGATCGCCGAGTTCGGAGTTCCCACGAAATTACCTCCGGCTAAAACTTTTGCGTCCCGCGGAGATAGTCGGTTCCTGTCTGTGTTCAAAATAAATACCACTTTACCAGCAATTGACTTGTGCGATTATAATGCATTTTTGTATTCTTTGGCCAAAGCAAAATTTAAAATGTGTATGGTTAAGTCTTGTGTCCATTAACGTCTAAATTCAATTAGCTGTGCTTATTATTCTGCCTAGTAGGCTGCTACCATAAGCTGATTCATAAATGAGTAGGAGGGCATTATATTTTAACCGATAAAGAAGGAGCAGCTAATGACCCCAATCAACTATCAATTCTCCAGGGTAAGCGCTATTACCTTTCAGAAATATCCGCTCACTAGACAGGGCAACGTGATCCTCAACCGATTGGATACAACATTTAGTCCACTCATCATCCCACCCACATTGTCGAATAGGCGTAGCTGTTTTGGATGCCCATCAGTCGCTTTACACTAGTCCCAATGTAAAGTTCCATAGCCATGGATCAATGTTGCTTAAAGACAGACACAACATGTTCACCTCAACGAGCTATATCAAGGTTCTGACAGAAGTGTTTAAGGTACCTAAAACCAATTAGTCAGGGGACCAATGTCAGCTAATTCGATAACGGGTCGATCACGGACAGAAGAAAAAAATCTCGGGAATAAGGAATACATACGACGTTTGAACATTGTAGCAAGTGACACTTGTCAACCTTACCGTATGATGTTACTTTCAAGTTACAGAATGTGTGCTCCACTTGCATTCCTATATTCTTGTATCGTGAAATTAAATTTGTGCCGAGTATGAAGAATTGTTTCATTTTAAAACGTCAAATTGGAACAGGGTACATGTACCCTAAAAATTTGAGGGGCGACACAAGTATGTGGGATGGCAGGGGTGGTCCCCTCAAAAGTGTCGATTCATTTTTGCAAACACTGGAAGCAGCTTTTTCCTGAAATCTAGAGCCATATCAATTATGCTTGAATTTATGTAAACAAAAAATATTGTTATTTACTGCATATCTAAGCATACCTCCTGACTCATCTTAATCCTCCGGACTGGTGCTAGGTGGCTAGTAGTTTTCAGAGAAGACAACAATATTTAACAAAAAAAAACTTATAAATACTATTATATATACACTCAACAAAAATATAAATTGCAACATGCAACCATTACAAAGACTTTCACTGATTACTAGCCTACACCGATACTTAAAAAAAAACGCAGGGCGTGGATCAGAAAACCAGTCAGTATCTGTTGTGACACCACCATTTGCCCATGCAAGTGCAGACACATCTCCTTCTCACAGAGCTGAATCAGCGCAGATTTGTGGCCTGTGGAATGTTTCCACTCCTCTTCAACATGGCTGTGCGAAGTTGCTGTTATTTAGCTGAAACTAGACAACCACATCCTGTTCGTCACATTCAAGTTCAGAGCATCCAAACATGCCCAGCTGGGCGATATGTCTGGTGAGTATAGGCAGGCCATGGGAAGAATGGGACATTTTCAGCGTCCAGAAATTGTTATAGATCATTTAGGTTATAGGGCCGTGGCATTACTCAGCTGAAACCATATGAGATGAATGGCGGCGGATGACATTGGCACACATGGGCCTCAGGATCTCTCACGTATATCTCTTGCATTCAAATCCACCAGATAAAGCAATTGTGTTTGTTGTCCATAGCTTATGCCTGCCCATACCATAACCCTACGCCACCATGAGTCACGCCGGTTGAATCAGCAACCTGCTCGCCCACACAACGCACATACAGCTGTCTGCCATCTGAACTGTACAGTTGAAACCAGGATTCATCCTTGAAGAGCACACTTCTCCAGTGTGCCAGTGGCCATCGAAGGTGAGCATTTGCCCACTGAAGTCGGTTACGACGCCGAACTGCAGTCAAGTCAAGACCCTGGTGAGGATGACGAGAACCCAGATGAGCTTCCCTGAGACGGTTTCTGACAGTTTGTCCAGAAATTCTTCAGTTGTGAAATCCCACAGTTCATCAGGTGTCTGGGTGCCGGTCTCATACGATCACCAGGTGAAGAAGTCGGATGTGAAGGTCCTTGGCTTGCATGGTTACACGTTGTCTGCGGTTGTGAGGCCGTTTGGACGTACTGCCAAATTCTTTAAAACAATGTTGGAGGCGGCTTATGGTAGAGAAATGAACATTCAATTATCCGGCAACAGCTCTGGTGGACATTCCTGCAGTCAGCATGCCAATGCTTGACACATCTGTGGCATTCTGTTCTGTGACGAACTGCATATTTTAGAGTGGCCTTTTATTGTCCCCAGCACAAGGTGCCCTGTGTAATGCTTATGCTGTTTTATCAGCTTCTTGATAGCCACACCTGTCAGGTGGATGGATTATCTTGGCAAAGAGAAATTCTCACTAAGAGGGACAGTACCAGTCAAAGGTTTGGACACGCCTACTCAAAGTTTTTTTTTTAAATATATATTTTTTTTTCTACATTGTAGATAATAGTGAACACATCAACTATGAAATAACACATATGGAATCATTTAGCAACCAAAAAAGTGTTAAACAAATCAAAATATATTTTATATTTGAGTTTCTTCTAAGTAGCCACCCTTTGCCTTGATGACAGCTTTGCACCACTCTTGGCATTCTCTCAACCAACTTCACCTGGAATGCTTTTCCAACAGTCTTGAACGAGTTCCCACATATGTTGAGGACTTGTTGGATGCTTTTCCTTCACACTGCTGTCCAACTCATCCCAAACCATCTCAATTGGGTTGAGGTTGGGTGATTGTGTAGGCCAGGTCATCTGATGCAGCACCCATCACTCTGCTTCTTTGGTCAAATAGCCTTACACAGGCTGGAGTGTATGTTGGGTCATTGTCCTGTTGAAAACAAATGACAGTCCCACTAAGCGCAAACCTGATGGAATGGTGTATCGCTGCAGAATGCTGTGGTAGCCATGCTGGTTAAGTGTGACTGAATTCTAAATAAATCACTGACAGTGTCACCGGAAACCACCCCCACACCATCACACCTCCTCCTCCATGTTTCACGGTGGGAACTACACTCTGCGTCTCACAGACACTGCGGTTGGAACCACACATCTCTATTTTGGACTCATCAGACGAAAGGACAGATTTCACCAGTCAATGTCCAATTGCCCGTGTTTCTTAATTGAAATGCATTCCAGGTGACTACCTCATGAAGCTGGTTGAAGGAAGTGTGTGTGTGCAAAGCTTCATCAAGGCAAAGGGTGGCTACTTTGAAGATTCTCAAATATAATATATATTTTTATTGTTTAACACTTTTGGTTACTACATTCCATGTGTTATTTCATAGTTTGATGTCTTCACTGTTATTCTGCAATGTAGAACATTTTAGAGTAAGGAAACCCCGTGAAATGAGTAGGTGTGTGTCCAAACTTTTGACTGGTACTGTATAAATATATATTTGTATAGTTGTTTACAGGACAAATCTGAGGGGGCACGTGCCCTTGTGCCTCCTATGGGTATGTACCCATACCAAGAACTCTCACCTTCATCATGCATTAGTAGGATGATGACCTGTTATTATAACTTTATTATAACTAATATAGTTTATCATAACTTCATTTAGGGTGTAATTAAGTGTTTAAATAGTCTTCGTAAATTAGAAATAGGCCTAGGCTACCATACAAATATGTAATTGTGCTCTCAACAGTTGTTCATTGAAACTTTATTACCCACAGAAAATGAACTATGCCTAAAAGTGGACGGATCACTTAATATGTACAAGACATCTGAGACACCACCATGGAGAACAACGATGCACCTGTCGAGTTTAACGATGACAGGACAGTGTGGGTGACATCAGTGAAAGAGTTAAAGGACAACTGGCAGAGATGGTCCAACGAGCCCAGGAGTACCAGAAACACAACCCCTTCAGTAACGACCAGGGGGCCTTGGTGAGTGTGACTGCCCAGCAGCAGAGGCTCCAGCGGGACCAGGATGGCTTACGGGGGAGCCCCTGGAGGGCTCCTTGACAGAAGCAGAGGGGCCAGGACGCCCACGTCCACATCAGCCGGGAGGTGGAGGAGCTCTGCCAGTGTATCAGGGACATCGGGGAGAGCGCGTGCGGTGGGGACGGAGGCAGCGAGGAAGGACCTGTGGTGACGGTGGAGTTTTGGGAAGCTGTTTGAGCACTATGTTGAACATCTCCACAAGTGGTGGGGATCCTGCTGAGGGCCAGAAAACAAGCCTGGTCAGCTTTGAAGGGGAGATGCTGTGGCAGGGGCAGGATGACAGGGTCCTCATCCACACTGCTACAGTCACTGGGATGCGATGACAGGGTCGCCATTATGCTTGCTGCAGTGACCAGGTTGATGCAGCCGATGGACAAGACGGTAACCAAGGCCCTGTCCAGAAACATCCCCTAGCCCTTAGGCACTCATGTACAGTAGTTGTGAAAGGATTGGATAGGTCTAAGCAATTGATGAAATATACATTAGGTAGCAAGGTGCAGCACCACATCTATCAATTCTTTCAGATTTACACCTGCACTTAGCAGGGTAGTTGTTTCTGGCAGGGCCACAGAGAACCAACCTGTGGCAGCAGTGACATGCAATATGGTGCTGTAGGATGAACCTGAGCCTATTGGCCTGAATGGACTTTGCGTTGCATTCCCAGTTACCCACCAACCGCTACACTGTAATCTACGTAGCGTTTACAATGTTCCTTAGCAACCTTTGTAATTAGACCACAGAGGAAAGGTGTGTACTTTTTGGGGCACAAATACAACACACTGACACTATAGGCTTATGTTAGAAATTCTGGAAGTAGGCTATGAAACTGCATACATGGTTGACAAATGTAGCAAAATGTACCACCGTTATATTTACATTCAGTGGAAATAGCACATCACTTTTTGGCCACTGGCATTTGTGGAATTCACATTGTTCAACCTAACAAGGGTTGTTTGAGGAATGCTTTTGCAGCTACTCTGCACTCATAACACAATATGATGAAATGTACTGTAACACTTTACTCATTTGAAAAATAATTATTTTGTCACCAATTAATATACTTTATTCCACACACACACACACACACACACACGTGTTCATGTTTACAAAGGAAAGCACTGATGTTTTTCAATAAAAGTCTTCCTACATCACCCAAAATGACTGTTAATTCATGTAAATTGCATTAGAATGATAGGTAACACTTTATTTAAAGCCTGCATAACATATACTTTTTATAAGGCATTAGAAAAGGGTCATAAACTTTTATATCAAGTCATAAATCCTTATACTGCATACTTTACATTAAGTGTTACTGAATGTTTCCCATTAATGAGAGAACCAGGAAGGAAATCTAATACCCTAGTGGAGGCAGCAATGCATCATTTATTTAACCTAACCATGACCATTTACATAAATACATGTTGAGATTTTTTTACAGCGACACGTCAACCAATAAATACAAAACATGACGCTCTCAATTTCATGCAGCAGCATACAACTAAACATACATTACATAACCGAAAGGTTGCTAGATCGAATCCCCGAGCTGACAGGGTAAAAATCTGTCGTTCTGCCCCTGAACAAGGCAATTAACCCACTGTTCCTAGACCGTCATTGTAAATAAGAATTTGTTCTTAACTGACTTGCCTAGTTAAATAAAAGGTCAAATTTATATATATTTTTAAATAATTACTTTGTTGAGTGTTCCATCAGGCTGCAGTGCATAACAAAATGAAGAATCACTCTCCAACATTCATAATCAAATAACACAGTTAATGTAGTGTATTGTGTTAAAAGAATGTGTGACTCAACACAATCGTTTATGATGACTGAGCTCCTACTATTATGTATCTTGATAAATTAGTAATGTAGGTATTATTTCAGTGAATATATTAAACCTCCACACCAGTGTACACTTCCATTTTACTCTTGATCATATATGATTGATTACCATTCATGCAAAACAGTTGCTTTTCTGACACCTTGACTGAGGCCTAAAAGAGCTCATACTTCTCATTATGTTTCTCTGCTTTCAGTTATTTAACTCATAATACAGGATCCTGTGACAGTGACTGCATCGTGAATGGCACACTATTCATTGAACTACTTTGAGCCCTATAGGAAAAGGGTGCCATTTGAGATGCCGGCCAGTGGCACAATGCACATGCATTACTCATCTTTATCAAAGTATCCTGCAATGACACTTACAGTATGTTTCCCAGTCCCAATACATCCCATTCACTTACCATTTCTCAGGTCTCCTGGTCTGATCACTTAGGATGCCTTTACGTTACTAATTGTTCTTTACATTAATACTGAAGCCTATGCACAAACATGATATATTTTATCACTTTGATATCTTTCTTTACCAGGGAAAATGACCCCAAAATCATTCCAGTCATTACTATTTCACATTACTGTGGTAAAAGAAAATAAAGCGTAAGATGTTGGTAATTTTCATAAAAATCTTTAAATATAGAAGAAAGGAAAAAATATTTGTCTTAATTTCTGATTTGTCTGTTTGATACTAGAATGAAAAACCTCAGTTGAGTTGATTTGTACATCATTACTAGTCTCACTGTAACCTGCTAGGGAGTACAGTACACTCACACAGAGAACCACGGAGGAAGACCAGACCAGTCCTGACCTGCTCACTTCACTACTAGAAGGTAACCCCGTTTCTCACTGGACCAGCCCAGACTGCAACCCACCATTCAGTTGGTCTCCCTTAAGAGTTCAGCTGCTGAATCAACTGGTCCGCCTGCAGGAGACAACACACAATAGTACAATAATAAATAAATGACAATTCATGGCTTCTTCATGGCTTTTTGATGTCTGAATTTCCAGTCCATTGTCACACTCATGTAGTGTATCTAAAGTAGAAAAACAAAGGCTCTTGCATGAGGTGAGAGCCTGCAAACCAACCTGATAGGAATAGACTGATATGGGTGAGTGTCCCTGACATACTGTATAGATGGCCATCCTTTAACCTGGGAAGACCTATACACACCAAAGGCAGACACAGGTAAAAACAGGTTTCCTAGTCGGTGTATTTGGGGCTTTAGTCACCTTACTTCATCCCAACAGATTTCCCCAGTACAGTAGTCTCCACATGGAGTTAATCGACCATGAAAGCTGGCAGTGATAATGCAGTGAGAGATTAGTGTTGGCCGACTGGCTCTTAACAGATGACAACAACACAACAGCCAGAGTGAAATAAAAGAGCTGCTAGAACAGTGAGCACAATGGAGCTGTTCATCAGCTGCCAATCTAGACTGTAACTATATGTTTAAAAAAAGAGCCCTCTTTCCCAAAACACATGCTAACAAGCTACTCTGACATGTCTAAATGAGTGGAGTTGATGTGTTGGTGTCCAGGTGCTGTCAAGCAGCAAGGCAAGGGAAATTATTGTTCTATCCCGACTTTGGTACTGTACGAACACTGAACTCAATAGGTGGACAATATTACCACAGAACAGACAATGTGGGGGGAATAGTGAAACATTTATCACACAAATTCTGACAGCCTGTACTACAATGGCCATTTGAAAGAGGACTTACCGTGACAAACCAATAGGAGTTGGGTCTGTAGAAGAGGCGGGACATGAAGCCCATTTGACTGGCAGGTGCCACACATGAGATGCGGTGAGAGACAGAACAGAATGGGGGCCAGTGGAAGCCAAAACCTGTAGACAGAAGCAGGCATGTTTCATATTTTGATCTGATCTGCTGTGACAACAGCAGCATGTTCAAAATGCAAAATTCTACAGACTGCTCAAATCAAATGTTATTTGTCACATACACATGGTTTGCAGATGTTAATGCGAGTGTAGCGAAATGCTTGTTGCTTCTAGTTCCGACAATGCAGTAATAACCAACAAGTAATCTAACCTAACAATTCCACAACTAATACCTTATACACACAAGTGTAAAGGGATAAAGAATATGTACATAAAGATATGTGAATGAGTGATGGTACAGAACGGCATAGCAAGATGCAGTAGATGGTATAGAGTACAGTATATACATATGAGATGAGTAATGTAGGGTATGTAAACATAAAGTGGCATAGTTTAAAGGGCTAGTGATACATGTATTACATAAAGATGGCAAGATGCAGTAGATGATATAGAGTACAGATATACATATACATGAGATGAGTAATGTAGGGTGTGTAAACATTATATTAAGTGCAGTTGTTTAAAGTGGCTAGTGGTACATTTTTACATAATTTCCATCAATTCCCATTATTAAAGTGGCTGGAGTTGAGTCAGTATGTTGGCAGCGGCCACTAAATGTTAGTGGTGGCTGTTTAAGTCTGATGGCCTTGAGATAGAAGCTGTTTTTCAGTCTCTCGGTCCCTGCTTTGATGCACCTGTACTGACCTCGCCTTCTGGATGATAGCGGGTGAACAGGCAGTGGCTTGGGTGCTGAATGTGATTTGCTGTTGTATGTCATTGCATTAAGCCAAACCAATCAACTATGCATGCATAGCAAACATTTGGCCTATACAATTGGAGCCACTTGTTAAAAGGGCCGGGACGATACCAGTATTGCAACACTCGCAGATCGTGGAAGAAACAAAATCACAACATGGATTTAACTTATTTAGGAAAACAGGCCTAATGTTGGAAAAAGACATTATGTTGTCATCTAGTCACATTTGTTCATTTTTCAGGCTAAATCACACAATACTTTGCATACAGCAGGTTTTAAAGAACCAAAGAGTTGTCTGCTTGTATTGATTTTTTTTTGCCATGGAAACATATCTCAGACCACAACATTCTCTCCAGTCAATGTCACATGATTCAAATGAAGGAGCGTTTTTCAATCTTCAGATGTTATTAGGGCTGTGACAATACCAGTATCGAGATATGTTTTCTATGGCAATTTTTTAAAATAGAAAGCAGACAACTCGTTTGTTCTTTAAAAACCTGCTGWATGCAAACTATTGTGTGATATAGCCTGAAAAATGAACAAATGTGACTAGATGATGACATAATGATGTCTGTTTCCAACATTAGGGCTGTTTTCCAAAGTAAGTTAAAGCCGTGTTGTGTGTTTGTTTCTTTGCCACGATACTGACGAGAGTCGCTATACTGGTATTGTCCCGGCCCTTTTAACAAGTGGCTCCAATTTGTATAGGCCAATTTATTTATTTTTGCTATGCATGCATAGTTGATTAGTTTGGCTTAATGAAATGACATACAATGGCAAATCACATTCAGCAGTCTGTAGAATTTAGCATTTTGAACATGTTGCTGTTGTCACAGCAGATCATGCAGAGACAAAGAAGCAGACATTGTTTAAAAAAAAAAAATGTATCGACAGGTTTGGCTTCCACTGGCCCCCATTCTGTTCTGTTTCTCACCTGCACCTCCATGTGTTGGCACCTGCCAGTCAGATGGGCTTCATGTCCCGCCTCTTCTACAGACCCAACTCCTATTGGTTTGTCACGGTAAGTCTCTTTCAAATGGCCATTGTAGTACAGTAGCTGTCAGAATTTGTGTGATAAATGTTTCACTATTCCCCCCACATTGTCTGTTCTGTGGTAATATTGTCCACCTATTGAGTTCAGTGTTCGTACAGTACCAAAGTCGGGATAGAACAATAATTTCCCTTGCCTTGCTGCCTTGACAGCACCTGGACACCAACACATCAACTCCACTCATTTAGACATGTCAGAGTAGCTTGTTAGCATTGTGTTTGGGAAAGAGGGCTCTTTTTTTAAACATATAGTTAGACAGTCTAGATTGGCAGCTGATGAACAGCTCCATTGTGCCTCACTGTTCTAGCAGCTCTTTTATTTCACTCTGGCTGTTGTGTTGTTGTCATCTGTTAAGAGCCAGTCAGCCAACACTAATCTCTCACTGCATTATCACTGCCAGCTTTCATGGTCGATTAACTCCATGTGGAGACTACTGTACTGGGGAAATCTGTTGGGATGAAGTAAGGTGACTAAAGCCCCAAATACACCGGACTAGGAAACCTGTTTTTACCTGTGTCTGCCTTTGGTGTGTATATGGGTCTTCCCAGGTTAAAGGATGGCCATCTATACAGTATGTCAGGGACACTCACCCATATCAGTCTATTCCTATCAGGTTGGTTTGCAGGCTCTCACCTCATGCAAGAGCCTTTGTTTTTCTACCTTTAGATACACTACATGAGTGTGACAATGGACTGGAAATTCAGACATCAAAAAGCCATGAAGAAGCCATGAATTGTCATTTATTTATTATTGTACTATGTGTGTTTGTCTCCTGCAGGCGGACCAGTTGATTCAGCAGCTGAACTCTTAAGGGAGAGACCAACTGAATGGTGGGTTGCAGTCTGGGCTGGTCCAGTGAGAAACGGGGTTACCTTACTAGTAGTGAAGTGAGCAGGTCAGGACTGGTCTGGTCTTCCTCCGTGGTTCTCTGTGTGAGTGTACTGTACTCCCTAGCAGGTTACAGTGAGACTAGTAATGATGGTACAAATCAACTCAACTGAGGTTTTTCATTCTAGTATCAAACAGACAAATCAGAAATTAAGACAAATATTTTTTCCTTTCTTCTAATTTTAAAGACTTTTATGAAAATTACCAATCATTACGCTTTATTTTTCTTTTACCACAGTATATGAAATAGTAATGACTGGAATGATTTTGGGGTCATTTTTCCCTTGGTAAAGAAAGATATCAAAGTGATACAAATATACATGTTTGTGCATAGGCTTCAGTATTAATGTAAAGAACAATTAGTAACGTAAAGGCATTCCTAAGTGATCATGACCAGGAGACCTGAGAATGGTAAGTGAATGGGATGTATTGGGACTGGGAAACATACTGTAAGTGTCATTGCAGGATACCTTTGATAAAGATGAGTAATGCATGTGCATTGTGCCACTGGCCGGCATCTCAAATGGCACCCTTTTCCTATAGGGCTCAAAAGTAGTTCAATGAATAGTGTGCCATTCACGATGCAGTCACTGTCAACAGGATCCTGTATTATGAGTTAAATAACTGAAAGCAGAGAAACATAATGAGAAGTATGAGCTCTTTTAGGCCTCAGTCAAGTGGTCAGAAAAGCAACTGTTTTGCATGAATGGTAATCAATCATATATGATCAAAGAGTAAAATGGAAGTGTACACTGGTGTGGAGGTTTAATATATTCACTGAATAATACCTACATTACTAATTTATCAAGATACATAATAGTAGGAGCTCAGTCATCCATAAACGATTGTTTGAGTCACACATTCTTTTAACACAATACACTACATTAACTGTGTTATTTGATTATGAATGTTGGAGAGTGATTCTTCATTTTGTTATGCACTGCAGCCTGATGGAACACTCAACAAAGTAATTATTTAAAAAATATATAAATTTGACCTTTTATTTAACTAGGCAAGTCAGTTAAGAACAAATTCTTATTTACAATGACGGTCTAGGAACAGTGGGTTAATTGCCTTGTTCAGGGGCAGAACGACAGATTTTTACCTTGTCAGCTCGGGGATTCGATCTAGCAACCTTTCGGTTATGTAATGTATGTTTAGTTGTATGCTGCTGCATGAAATTGAGAGCGTCATGTGTTTGTATTTATTGGTTGACGTGTCGCTGTAAAAAAATCTCAACATGTATTTATGTAAATGGTTCATGGTTAGGTTAAATAAATGATGCATTGCTGCCTCCACTAGGGTATTAGATTTCCTTCCTGGTCTCTCATTAATGGGAAACATTCAGTAACACTTAATGTAAAGTATGCAGTTATAAGGATTTATGACTTGATATAAAAGTTTATGACCCTTTTCTAATGCCTTATAAAAAGTATATGTTATGCAGGCTTTAAATAAAGTGTTACCTATCATTCTAATGCAATTTATCATGAATTAACAGTCATTTTTGGTGATCTGTAGGAAGACTTTATTGAAAAACATCAGTGCTTTCCTTTGTAAACATGAACACGTGTGTGTGTGTGTGTGTGTGTGGAATAAAGTATATTAATTGGTGACAAAATAATTATTTTTCAAATGAGTAAAGTGTTACAGTACATTTCATCATATTGTGTTATGAGTGCAAGTAGCTGCAAAAGCATTCCTCAAACAACCCTTGTTAGGTTGAACAATGTGAATTCCACAAATGCCAGTGGCCCAAAAAGTGATGTGCTATTTCCACTGAATGTAAATATAACGGTGGTACATTTTGCTACATTGTCAACCATGTATGCAGTTTCATAGCCTACTTCCAGAATTTCTAACATAAGCCTATAGTGTCAGTGTGTTGTATTTGTGCCCCAAAAAGTACACCTTTCCTCTGTGTCTAATTACAAAGGTTGCTAAGGAACATTGTAAACGCTACGTAGATTACAGTGTAGCGGTGTGGTGTAACTGGGAATGCAACGCAAAGTCCATTCAGGCCAATAGGCTCAGGTTCATCCTACAGCACCATATTGCATGTCACTGCTGCCACAGGTTGGTTCTCTTGGGCCCTGCCCAGAAACAACTACCCCTGCTAAGTGCAGGTGTAAATCTGAAAGAATTGATAGATGTTGTAGCTGCACCTTGCTACCTAATGTAATTTTCATCATATTGCTTAGACCTATCCAATCCTTTCACAACTACTGTACATGAGTGCCTAAGGGCTAGGGGATGTTTCTGGACAGGGCCTTGGTTACCGTCTTGTCCATCGGCTGCATCAACCTGGTCACTGCAGCAGCATAATGGCGACCCTGTCATCGCATCCCAGTGACTGTAGCAGTGTGATGAGGACCCTGTCATCCTGCCCCTGCCACAGCATCTCCCCTTCAAAGCTGACCAGGCCTTGTTTTCTGGCCCTCAGCAGGATCCCCACCACCTTGTTGGAGATGTTCACATAGTGCTCAAACAGCTTCCCAAACTCCACCGTCACCACAGGTCTCTCCTCGCTGCCTCCGTCCCCACCGCCACGGCTCTCCCCGATGTCCCTGATCACCTGGCAGAGCTCCTCCACCTCCCGGCTGATGTGGACGTGGGCGTCCTGGCCCCTCTGCTCTGTCAAGGAGCCCTCCAGGGGCTTCCCGTAGCCATCCTGGTCCCGCTGGAGCCTCTGCTGCTGGGCAGTCACACTCACCAAGGCCCCCTGGTCGTTACTGAAGGGGTTGTGTTTCTGGTACTCCTGGTGCTCGTTGGACCATCTCTGCCAGTTGTCCTTTAACTCTTTCACTGATGTCACACACACTGTCCTGTCATCGTTAAACTCGACAGGTGCATCGTTGTTCTCCATGGTGGTGTCTCAGATGTCTTGTACATATTAAGTGATCCGTCCACTTTTAGGCATAGTTCATTTTCTGTGGGTGTAATAAAAGTTTCAATGAACAACTGTTGAGAGCACAATTACATATCTTTGTATGGTAGCCTAGGCCTATTTCTAATTTACGAAGACTATTTAAACACTTAATTACACCCTAAATGAAGTTATGATAAACTATATTAGTTATAATAAAGTTATAATAACAGGTCATCATCCTACTAATGCTATGATGAAGGTGAGAGTTCTTGGTATGGGTATCATACCCATAGGAGGCACAAGGGCACGTGCCCCCTCAGATTTGTCCTGTAAACAACTATACAAATATATATTTATACAGTACCAGTCAAAAGTTTGGACACACCTACTCATTTCACGGGGTTTCCTTACTCTAAAATGTTCTACATTGCAGAATAACAGTGAAGACATCAAAGCTATGAAATAACACATGGAATGTAGTAACCAAAAAAGTGTTAAACAAATCAAAATATATATTATATTTGAGAATCTTCAAAGTAGCCACCCTTTGCCTTGATGACAGCTTTGCACACACACTTCTCTCAACCAGCTTCATGAGGTAGTCACCTGGAATGCATTTCAATTAAGAAACACGGGCAATGGACATTAGACTGGTGGAAATCTGTCCTTTCGTCTGATGAGTCCAAAATAGAGATTGTTGGTTCCAACCGCAGTGTCTGTGAGACGCAGAGTGTAGTTCCCACCGTGAAACATGGAGGAGGAGGTGTGATGGTGTGGGGGTGGTTTGCCGGTGACACTGTCAGTGATTTATTTAGAATTCAAGTCACACTTAACCAGCATGGCTACCACAGCATTCTGCAGCGATACACCATTCCATCAGGTTTGCGCTTAGTGGGACTGTCATTTGTTTTTCAACAGGACAATGACCCAACATACACTCCAGCCTGTGTAAGGGCTATTTGACCAAGAAGCAGAGTGATGGAGTGCTGCATCAGATGACCTGGCCTACACAATCACCCAACCTCAACCCAATTGAGATGGTTTGGGATGAGTTGGACAGCAGTGTGAAGGAAAAGCATCCAACAAGTCCTCAACATATGTGGGAACTCGTTCAAGACTGTTGGAAAAGCATTCCAGGTGAAGTTGGTTGAGAGAATGCCAAGAGTGTGCAAAGCTGTCATCAAGGCAAAGGGTGGCTACTTAGAAGAAACTCAAATATAAAATATATTTTGATTTGTTTAACACTTTTTTGGTTGCTAAATGATTCCATATGTGTTATTTCATAGTTTTGATGTGTTCACTATTATTCTACAATGTAGAAAAAAAAAATATATATTTAAAAAAAAAACTTTGAGTAGGCGTGTCCAAACCTTTGACTGGTACTGTCCCTCTTAGTGAGAATTTCTCTTTTGCCAAGATAATCCATCCACCTGACAGGTGTGGCATATCAAGAAGCTGATAAAACAGCATAAGCATTACACAGGGGCACCTTGTGCTGGGGACAATAAAAGGCCACTCTAAAATATGCAGTTCTGTCACAGAACAGAATGCCACAGATGTGTCAAGCAATTGGCATGCTGACTGCAGGAATGTCCACCAGAGCTGTTGCCGGATAATTGAATGTTCATTTCTCTACCATAAGCCGCCTCCAACATTGTTTTAAAGAATTTGGCAGTACGTCCAAACGGCCTCACAACCGCAGACAACGTGTAACCATGCAAGCCAAGGACCTTCACATCCGACTTCTTCACCTGTGGGATCGTATGAGACCGGCCACCCAGACACCTGATGAAACTGTGGGATTTCACAACTGAAGAATTTCTGGACAAACTGTCAGAAACCGTCTCAGGGAAGCTCATCTGGGTTCTCGTCATCCTCACCAGGGTCTTGACTTGACTGCAGTTCGGCGTCGTAACCGACTTCAGTGGGCAAATGCTCACCTTCGATGGCCACTGGCACACTGGAGAAGTGTGCTCTTCAAGGATGAATCCTGGTTTCAACTGTACAGTTCAGATGGCAGACAGCTGTATGGCGTTGTGTGGGCGAGCAGGTTGCTGATGTCAACCGGCGTGACTCATGGTGGCGGTAGGGTTATGGTATGGGCAGGCATAAGCTATGGACAACAAACACAATTGCATTTTATCGGTGGCAATTTGAATGCACAGAGATACCGTGACGAGATCCTGAGGCCCATTGTGCCATTCATCCGCCGCCATCATCTCATGTTTCAGCATGATAATGCACGGCCCTATAACCTAAAGATCTATACACAATTTCTGGACGCTGAAAATGTCCCAGTTCTTCCATGGCCTGCATACTCACCAGACATATCGCCCACTGAGCATGTTTGGGATGCTCTGGATTGATGTGTACGACAGTGTGTTCTAGTTCTCGCTAATATCCAGCAACTTCGCACAGCCATTGAAGAGGAGTGGGACAACATTCCACAGGCCACAATCTGCCTGATCAACTCTGTGAGAAGGAGATGTGTTGCACTGCATGAGGCAAATGGTGGTCACAACAGATACTGACTGGTTTTCTGATCCACGCCCCTACGTTTATTTTTAAGTATCTGTGACTAGTAACTCAGTAAAATCTTTGTAATGGTTGCATGTTGCATTTATATTTTTGTTGAGTGTATATATATATATATATTATAATTTTTTTTTGTTAAATATTTTGTTGTTTCTCTGAAATACTACTAGCCACCTAGCACCAGTCCGGAGGATACAGAGAGCTCAGGAGGTATGCTTAGATATGCAGTAAAATAAACATATTTTTTTTTACATAGAATTAAGCATAATGATTATGGCTCTAGATTTCAGGAAAAAGCTGCTTCCAGTGTTTGAAAAATGCTAAATTCGACAACTTCTGGAAGGGGACCACCCCCTGCCATCCTCACATACTTTGTGCCCCCTCAAATTTTTAGGGTACATGATACCCCTGTTCCAGATTGAGTTATAAATGAAAAACAATTCATTCATCTCGCACAAATTAATTTCACATGACAAGAAATATAGGAATGCAAAGTGAGCACACATCTGTAAACTGAAAGTAACATACATACGGTAAGGTGACAAGTGTCACTGCTACAATGTCAAAGTCGATGTATTCCTTATTCCCGAGATTTTTTTCTTCTGTCCGTGTCGACCCGTTATGAATAGCTGACATTGGTCCTGATATTTGATTTTAGGTACCTTAACACTTCTTGTCACGAACACTGATATAGCCTGAGGAACATGTGTCTGTTAGCAACATTGTATCCATGCTATGGAACTTTACATTGGGACAGTGAAAAACACTGATGGGCATCCAAAGTAGCCAATGACAATGTGGTGATGATGCAAGTGGCTAAATGTTGATCCAATCGTTGAGGTGTCACGTGCCCTGTCAGTGAGCGATATTCTGAAGTAAAGCGGTTACCCTTGGGATATGTTTAGTTGGTGGGTCATTAGCTCCCTCTACAGTAAAATGATGCACCCTCATTTATGAATCAGTTATGTAGCAGCTATACAGAATAATAAGCACACAATGATTTAGACGTTAATGACAAAACTAAAACATACACATTTTAATTTTGCTTTGCCAAAATACATGCATTTAATGCACAATCATTGCTGGTAAAGTGGTATTTATTTTGAAACAGACAGGAACCACTATTCGCGGGGACGCAGTTTTAAGCCGGATGTATTTTGCGTGGGAACTCGAACATGGCGATCCACTGTAGCAGAATATGCCTACAATATTTGATACATCTGGCCCAAGACAATGTTGACTTCAGGCTACCTGTATGCATATAAATGTCGTACCTCTCTGTCAAACTGTAAATGTTGTGTTATTTCTCTCTATCTCTAAAGATGTTGGTGTGTCATTACGGAATTTATCCCATACATTAGCTTGCTAAGCTAGTAACGTTACTATCTACAAGCTGTCATGTTTGAATTCTTCAGAAATGTTCTGCTTTTATTTATTGTCCATCGTAACATTACAGGAGATTAGGTCGCTGCTGTCCCTCAGGGGCAAACCGTTTGATCCAGGTGAAAACTTCAAAGAAAAGGTAAAATACGTTAGTGTCTATATGTATTATTAGCCTGATAGCTTTACCAATGAAGGGAGGAGTTGGCCATTATCAGGTGTCCATGCATAGGCTACTCAAATCCTAAAATCATCTGTAATTCTTCTCCCCAGTCTCCATTCTGGCGCCTGAATGGCTTGTCAGAGGAAGATGTCAACAGCATCATGGCCAGAACTGTTTGTGCAAAGTAAGTGAGACAGATCAACAATGGAGTTGCAATGATAAGAGCTAGAGTGGTACTGCAGCATTGCTCATCAGCCCATCTCTTCTGAGATGATTCTCAACTTGAATGTCACAGTAAATTGTAATGACCTTTTTGTGGTTATTTGTTTATCACCTAGGTCTGCATTTGAGCTGTGGGGTCATGGCAGAACACACAGTGAACTCAGGAACTCGCTCTTGAAATATCCAACAGAGAACATGGTTTGTGAGAAATTATATTACATCTAAATGGAGGGCAAACTAATCATGTGGAGTATCTAATGTGTGTAACTTTACTGCTCCCAACAGTCACCCTTCCTACAGAAAGACTCAACATACAAAATCAATGTCTACACTTTCAACAAGACTCTAGATTTCGAAGATAGAATTAAGAAGATAGATGTGAGTATGATACACTTGACTTGCTCCCAGTAATTTGTATTTAAGATTGAGCCCAGAATAGTCAACTTACTCTACCTTTTTTATTGCCCTATTGTGTTAAAGGCAGGCACTGATAAGCAGTATGCACCATGACACCTGGACAAGTTACCCTGTGGTCTTCCTCCCCAAGGCAATGGAATATCTCTCCTTCGAGGGAAGGGTCAATCTAAGGAACCCGAAACACATCTTCTGTCTGTTGGAGGACTATGGAACTGACCCTAACAACATCCCAGACGAGCCCCTCTACATCTACTTTGGGAGATGGGTGAGTCAGTGTGCTGTGTGCTCCTTCATTTCTGTGTCATTATACAAATTAGTAATTACTATAACTCATGAATGTTATTTACCACAGTGGTTGTTAACCTTCTTTGGTTGCCAATCATATTTTGATCTGCCTGAAGTATTCCCTCTTGTGGTGCATCAAAGTGCATCAAAGCAGGGACCGAGAGACTGAAAAACAGCTTCTATCTCAAGGCCATCAGACTGTTAAACAGCCACCACTAACATTTAGCGGCCGCTGCCAACATACTGACTCAACTCCAGCCACTTTAAAAATGGGAATTGATGGAAATTATGTAAAAATGTACCACTAGCCACTTTAAGCAATGCCACTTAATACAATGTTTACATACCCTACATTATCCATCTCATATGTATATACTGTACTCTATATCATCTACTGCATCTTGCCATCTTTATGCAATACATGTACCACTAGCCACTTTAAACTATGCCACTTTATGTTTACATACCCTACAGTACTCATCTCATACGTATATACCGTACTCTATACCATCTACTGCATCTGCCATGCCGTTCTGTACCACCACTCATTCATATATCTTTATGTACATATTCTTTATCCCTTTACACTTGTGTGTGTGTGTAAGGTAGTAGTGTGGAATTGTTAGGTTAGATTACTGTTGGTTATTACTGCATTGTCGGAACTAGAAGCACAAGCATTTCGCTACACTCGCATTAACATCTGCTAACCATGTGTATGTGACTAATAAAATTTGATTTGATTTGATTTGATTTGTGAAACTTATCATGAGGCCTATGTCCTTATGAGTCTTCCCAAGTCCCCCGTGTATAAGCCAGGTACCAGGTTGAGAAGCACTGTTTAATTTAATGATAAAGGTAAGCCTATATTTGATCTTGTCTTATCAACTGTATGTTCCTTAGATTGCAGATGGCCAGCGTGAGTTGATTCGCTCTCACAGTGTGAAGAACAGGCACTTCATAGGTAACACCAGTATGGACGCTGGGTTGTCTTTTATCATGGCCAACCACGCCAGGGTCAAAGCTCACGACCTGGTCTACGACCCCTTCGTTGGGACTGGTAAGAGAAAAGTTACTTTTGGTCTTTGAACTGACACTTGCAGAAATACACTGCATCTTAGCTGAATCCAAGGCTAGTCTGTGCTTATTGGATATTTGTTTTCTCTCTTTCTCTCTCAGGTAGCCTCCTGGTTGCATGCTCTCATTTTGGTGCATATGTCTGTGGAACGGATATTGATTACAACACCATCCATGGGATAGGTAATGTCCTAGAAATGGCCTTGTTTACTTTCTCTTATTTTGGAACCCAGAGCTAAATATCTTGTGCTTTGGCAAGTGAGTTAATCCATTTATATGATGAACATTATGTTGTTTATGCTCTTTCTATCATCTTTTAAAATAGTCATTTTTTTCTGTGCTCATTTTCACGCTCAAATCCAATTGCATTGTCCTATAGGCCTAACACTTGATACGTGATATGATTACAACTAGGACCGGGGGATACCAGTATCTCTATTTTTTTCCATGGCAAAAAAAAAGAAAAAAAAATAGATCAAACCCTACTGGTCCTTTTACACCTGCTGTGTGTAAAATATTGTGTTCTATAGCTTAGAAAATAAATAAATAAATGTGAATCTCGATGACAACATAATGTTTTCAACATTCGAGCTGTGATAAATCCGCTTCGTGTTTTGTTTCCTTGCCACAATACTAACAATGATACTGATGATACTGCTATCATCCCGGCCCTAATTACAACCAAGTGCATTGCTATATAATAGTATTTTGGTTTGTTTTTCAGGAAAAGCGAGTCGTAAGAACCAGAAGTGGAGGGGTCCAGATGAGAACATCAGAGCCAACCTGCGTCAGTACGGCTCAGAGAAGCTGTATGTGGACGTCCTTGTGTCTGACGCCTCCAAGCCTATCTGGAGGGACGGAGTGCTCTTTGATACCATCATCACTGACCGTACGTTCTTATCCTAGAGCTCTGTGTGTTCTCTTCCCATGTAGGGTCCTCCATCCTGTAATGTCTCCTGTACAGCCATGCACGAGTAAAACGTCTTATTCTGTTGAAGTCCACATTCTTTGTGATTTGTTCAAATCTCTTATCTTTCATTTTTGTGTGTGTTTGTTTAATTCTCAGCCCCCTATGGGATTCGGGAGTCAACCAGGAGAACAGGCTCTCAGAAGGACAGTGTAAACAGTGTGAAGCCATCTGAAGACTAGTACGTCTTCATCTTCCTCTTGAGTCTCAGTGTTGTTTATAGTGCTTTGTATATTTGCTCAGTTTTGAAAAAGACAGCCTGTAAAACTTGCAAGCAAGCAATAGATACACTAGAGAGATATAAAGTCCTCTCAGATGATGTTAAATCAGTGTGTAAACAGTGAAGATGCGTTTATCTTTCATCCAGCGTTGGAGACAGCCATGTCCCCGTTTCCATGGCCTACCACCTGAGTGACATCTTCACTGACCTGTTAAACTTCTCAGCTCTCCACCTGGTCATCGGGGGGCGGCTAGTCTACTGGCTACCAATCTACAGGCCAGAGTGAGTATTGTTGTGTTTGTTTATTTGTCAAGGACCATTCACAACAACACCAGGATTGCACCAGAGTTATCTACATATAGGTACATGGTTAATATCCATCTGTGGTCCCTGGATACAGCACTTCCTGTTAAAGCTCTATAGTTTGAATTGGTCAAATATTCACATCTGGTGCTGTTGAATCTAGTGTATCATCATGGTGTTTACATGGGTTTGAGCTCACAGATGTATTGTCTACACAGTCTCCCTCTTCTATGTGTAAACCAAATAGCACTGTCATCAACTGTTGTGATGTCGAATAGATACAAACAGCATTTGATAAGACCTTATTGCACACAGGGTCAACCTCACCAGTCAGCTGTTTTTCCTGCTGATACATGCTGTTATCTTTTCCCCTTTACCCTGTTAGACCACTAGAGGGCAACAGTCACATTGGTGATTTAGCCTACACCCTGATGAAGTGTTGCTACTGTACTAGATCTGCTTAACAAAGCATTCTAGTTTAGATGAGGGCTTTTCTCTCTGCACCTTTTCCCCTCATAAGCATCATATTCTCTGTCAGGACCAGGGGTTTATTCCCATCAGTACATCTCATTCTCTGTCCCATAAAGTCTTCAGGCCTGGGGTTAGTGGTCTTCTGGTCAGTGTGCAGGTGTCCTGAGGTATATTGGGTGTATTGTTCCATACAGCTGGTTTACTGTGTGGACCACAGACAGGATACAGGACCCTGGGACTTCTGGCCACTGATTACAGGGCAGGGTCTGAGCATCAGGAAGATGAGACCAGACCACGCACCACAGCCCTGTGATGTTTCTATCACACCTCCCGCTCACCTCCAGCAGTTCCCCCTGACTGTCTGTGACACACACAGTGGAGTTCCCCACACTGACTGGCTGAGACACACACAGTGGAGTTCCCCACACTGACTGGCTGAGACAGGGAAAGGAGAGAGGGCTACAGCCTTTAACACTGGTGGTTGAGAGAGTCTGTGCAACTGTGTGCCTCTGTCTGACTAACTGTGTGCCTGTGCTCTGCTTTGCTCTGCTCCTCACTCCGGGTGTGTAACTACCTAGCAGTTCCTGACCCTGTCTCATTCAGGGCAGAGTGCCAAAATAATCCCATGAGGCCAGACATGCTGACACCGACCAAACACAGCCTGTCTTCAGGTCCTGATCTGTGGGCTTCACACTGGGGATTGGGAGGCTGTCGGGGGGTTATTGGGTTTCTGTCACCCTGCTATGGTGACGGGAAGGAGGGAGAAAGGCCGTGTGCACCCAGGCCGGGTTGGGTCCGGTCTGGGTCAGAACAAAAATACCTCTGTGTTGGGCCTGAACTCTGACCCTTCCACTCATCTCCACATTTACTGAGCAAAGAAGAAGGGGGGTCTTAGAGAAAGAAAATATATGGAGAGAAAAGGGAAAGTCTGCAACTGTGTAACCAGAGAGGTTATGAAGAAGAGACTTAGGTGATGCTAATAAGACAAGGCATGTGGGTTTTTGGTAGAGGTGGGAATTCGGTTGAGAGAAAATGTTACTGCACAAAGTTGGTTAGTAACACTGTTGAAACGTTAATAGTAGATGTCTTAGCTGGTTAGATTTAGGTGGTCCTAAGTCTGTCCTGAGAGAGTGCGATATACTACACCACTAGATGTCACCATTCACCAATGACTGTTACTGCAGTGGACCTTTGACATAGAACAGGGTGACTAAATGGTCCAAGGGGACAGGACTGTGTAGCAACATGCCTGTTTGTAAACACTGGAGTCACAAGAGGGGTTGCAGTGCAGCTGCTGTAGGAATAAAACTATTTGCTGTGTTACTGTTGTGTTGTTTTGGGCTGGGGTCGGACCAGACGCAGGCCAATACGAGGTCCCCTAACACTGGTCACAGGCCTGGGCAATGAGGTCCCCCAAGCCGGCCAATTAAAACATTTCTGCCGTCGTCATGATGAGCACCGCCTTGCCCTGTGCCTCAGCTGCCTTTCAGTGTTTCAATTAACTCTGTGGCTTCTCAAGCTCATTAGTCTCTCTCTCTCTCCCCCCTGTGATGCTGTGTTTAAGTTTGAACTAGTTCAAGACTTTTCCAGCCGCGGTGTGGTCTGTTGCCATTTCCTCTCTGCTGCAGCGCCTTGGCAGGAACCAGACCCATTATCTCAGAGGCTAAAGCATAGAGATAGATAGAGGACTCATCTTTATATCTGTGCTATTATAGCGTCTGTGACAGCATGGGCAGCGCCGTTGAGGCTACAACCCATAGGAATCCCCACCGAGTTGACTACTTTAAAATGGCCGTTGCGTGGTTGAAGCCCTCAATGGCGCTGCCAATGCTAAGATGACCTTTTGGTCACTAGAGGTTTCTATCATTCTCTATGGGTTAAAGTCATAAGCCAGACGGCGCTAATGAAGCAGAGTGCAAAGCTAACAGGAAGCTGATGGGGTTTGAACCCCCATGGTTGGTTTAAGGGGTTATCGACTTCCTTTTGTCTACAACACTCCTGCTGCTGCCTTACTGAGAGAGAGATCCTTGTGCTTAATGCCGGTGTCTATCTGACCTACAGTATACCATCAGGGCTCTACAGTGCGACCATTTTAATCGCATATGCGCCTAAATATTTTGCTGTGTGACCTGACATTTTTTTATTTGGAGCACCAGAGCACCAAGAAATGTAAAGATAATCGTTGCAAGGATTACTTCACTGTGCGGCAGCCCCTGAGTGGCATGGAGAATACACGGAGTGCAGATTCATGCCCGTCACCCTTGCACTATTTCTACAAAGAAAACGGCTTGTTACATCAAATATATTTCATTCTGCTCCTAAATTTCTTTGTGTGCTCCTACATTTTTCAACCTAGGCACACACATGCTCCTTAGAGCCCTGATCAGGAAATAAAGGCTATTGGGCTTAAATGGTCTCTAACTTGACCCCCAGTCTAGTCTGCATATCACATGAGGTTGGTGGCATGTGGTAATGGCTGGAGCGTAATTATTTGAATCGTATCAAACACATGGTTTATAAACTTTATATTGACTCTGTGCTGGTGCCCCCTGTGTATAGCATCGCTATTGTTAGTTTACTGCTGCTCTTTAATTATTTGCTAATTTTATTTCTTATTTTTGGGGGGGTATATATATTTTTTAACTGCCTTGTTGGATACGGGTTTGTAAGTAAGCATTTCACTGTAAGGACCTGTTGTATTTGGCACATGTGACAAATACATTGAGATTTGATGTATTTGATGCCATTCCATTTGCTCTGTTCTGGGCATTATTATGATCCGTTCTCCCCTCAGCAGCCTCCTGTGCTGCTTACTTAGCATCTGCACAGAGGTTTCAACTCTATATTTGTCTGAGGATGGAAAAAGCTGTATTGAAAGTGAAAGGCCCAGCCCCACCCATCTTTAAATGAAACGGCCAATGTGGAAGGTCCTGCTACCCAGTAATAAGAGGGGATTGGCAGGTAGAATTAACACCCGCTTTGGTCGCGGTGCTCACCGAAGCACACACACACCACAACACATTAGAGGCCTGTATTCTACAGTGGCCATAGCAACCCAGGAGACAAACAGTAGGGTGAAAATCTGGCCCAGCGTCAGTGTGGTGCTGGTAGGAGAAAGTGCTAAATATGCAAACAAACACTCTCTCGTGATCTACCTGTACTCATAATCATGGCTACACTGCAGTCGTACATTTAGTTCGTTGCTTACTGTTAGAATTACAGCTCCTCATCCTAATCTCTCAGAAGCAGCTATTCTGTAAACACCAGCGAGAATCTCACAACATTAGGAACCACCCATGTCCTTGGTTCTGCCGTTTGATGTCAATACTATTCATAATAATAATAATGTGATTAATAGATGTGCCTATAGAATACAGGACTCTCGTGTGTGTGTGTGTGTCAGCACTGACCAAAGCGAGGCGTTGTGGACTTTTTAGAGATTCGTCACTCCACTCCATCCTATAAATTGAACAGAGTCATCATTATGATCAGATGGGCTTCACTTACATCCTTCACCTACGTCCTTCACTTACGTCCTCCTGTCTAGTGCATAGAAATGAACTAAACCAAACATTTGCTGTGTTACGTTCTACCACCCATAAAGGGTTAACTAAGGCCAATTGTAATGCCTTACAGTCTACCACGCATAGTGTTAACTAAGATATAGTGTATTGTGTTACTCTACCGCCCATAAAGGGTTAACTAAGGTATAGTGCATGGCCTTAGTACTTATTTATAAAATGAATAAAGTCCCCTTGATATGGAGTTTCCTCTGGTTCTCATAAACTTGTTTTGCATTTTCATTCCCGCACCACTCACACCCAGCAGCATCCACTCGTCACACACAAACTAAGAATTCACTTCAGTAAAACATAACTCTACTGACTAACCTCAGTAAGCTGACCAGACTATCATATGGAGCAGGACGTCCTTACTCTACTGAGGCTTTGCTTCCAGTTGCTTTCCCTGAGCAGGCCCTGATACCCTGATGTCAAGGGCACGTCTTATCTTTCACCAAAACACCAGATGTGCTCTGGAAGGAGATGCTACAAGCAATTTAGGTCAGAGGCATTGGGCTGTGATGTGCTTTTTTTTTTTAACCTACTTTTGCTGCTTGCTTGAGTGATTTGAGATGTCAGGGAGTTCCATGCTATCATGGCTACATACAGTATATTACTGTGTTGCCTTGAATTCCTTTTGGCTTTAGGGACTATGAAGAGACCTTTTATTTGCATGCCTTGTGGAATATGAATGTCTGCCAGAGCTGTATGTTAGTTGACTGAATAGACAGTTTGTCTGCGTCACTTTTTGTTGTTTTCCAATCTCCCCAGCAAACAGGGGGTGTCCTAAGGATCTCCAGGAGACATTGACACAACCTCCAGACCTTGCCGGAATGTCCTAAGGACTCATTTTAGTTTGAGCCAGGAAAGGTCAACATGCGTTTTGTTGACAATGGAACATTGCTGGGCAGCTGTAGCTTTATTCTGTCTTTCTTTTTAGCACCTAAACACATTACCAGGCAGTAGTCAAGGTAAAACTAGAGCCTATAGGACTCGTTTGGTCAGTTGTGGTGTTAAGAATGCTGAGTTTCTCCTTATCAAAGACAGGCCTCTCCCCATCTTGACAACAATTGAATTAATTAATATGCCTTGACAATGTCTATCTGGCCTACAGTATACCATGCAATAAAAGGTAGGTGTGCTAGTCTACTGCACCTCAGCCTATAGGGCTTAAATGGCCTCTAACCTGACCCCCAATCTGCCTGCCTATGGAACATCTGCACAGAGGTTTCAACTCTGTATTTGTCTGAGAAGATGGAAAAAGCTGTATTGAAAGGCCCCACCCATCTTTAAATGAAACTGCCCATGTGGAAGGTCCAGCTACCCAGTAATAAGATGTGATTGGCAGGTAGAATGAACGCCTCGCTTTGGTCACGGTGCTGACAAACACACACACACACTAGAGGCCTGTAATCTACAGGCACTTGCATTCAGTAGCATCTATTAATCATATTATTATTGTTATGAATAGTATTGACGTCAAACGGGAGAACCAAGGACACGGGTAGTTCCTAATTTTGTGCGATTCTCGCTAGTGTTTACAGGACAACTGGTTCTGAGAGGTTAGGATGAGGAGCTGCAGTTGTAGCAGTAAGCAAGTGTATCAAAATGGATGACTGTAGTGGAGCCATTTGAATATGTTGCATGGATTGCTAAGGCAAAATAATATGAAAGTGTGTATTCTTATTTTTAATTGATGTAGTTCTGTACCTGTCGATTTGATGTTATGTATTATGTCATTTTATGTAGTTCTGTCCTTCAGCTGTAATGGTCTATTAATATCATGTTTCATGGACCCCATGAAGAGTAGCTACAGCTTTGACCCTAGCTAATGGGGATCCTAATAAACACAGTACCTTGCCCTGGACAGCTTTAGTTGTGGTGCTTGGCCGACATGCGCGCGAACACACACACACACACACAGAGCGCTCCTTACAAGAATACGTTTTCCCGATATCTTAAATCTAATCTAGTTCACCTTTTTCACCATGGCTTTTGTCCACTTCAGTCAGATCATGACATGGTCAGTAAAGGCCTGGAGCTGAGAGAGAACTGGCCTAGAGTTGGGAGCGGGATAGTGGGAGTGAGGAGAGAGCTGATCTGGGTTGAGTTTAACGGAGAGAGAGCTGACCTGGCCTGGATGTAGTGTCATTTGGATTTGGACCCATCAACCCTTTAGATGTATTGGTTCATGCTTTACAGTACAGGACCAGCTGTTTGAGAATGTCCTCAACCATAATGATTCACCAGTAGTGTGTGTGTGTGTGTGTGTGTGTGCTGGTTGTGATGTGTGTGTGTGTGTTGTGTTGTGTGTGTGTGTGTGTGGTGTGTGGTGTGTTGTGTGGTGTGTGTGTGGTGTGTGTGTGTGTGTGTGTGTGTGTGTGTGTGTGTGTGTGTGTGTGTGTGTGTGTGTGTGTGTTGTGTGTTTGTAGGTACTGTGAAGAGATGGTGCCCCTGAATGCCTGTCTCAGACTGGTCAGTAACTGTGAACAGACTCTTCCAGCCACACCTCCAGAGTCTCATCACCATGGAGAAGATCAAGGAACCAGAGGTGGGTGTCTGTCTGTCCTTCCATCTGTATGTTCCGTCCGTTTGTCTGGTGTGTGTGTATATATGCTTTTGTACTTGTTTACCCTGTGTGTGACTGCAGTTACGAGCGTGTGTATGCGTTTGACTGGAATGTCACTCATTTCGAAAAGGTAGATGGATCCCTTTGTGAATATGATTGCAACACTATATAATTGTAGGTTTTCATGTTGCTGTGGTGTGCTTACTATGAATTACATGCATGTATCTACAAAGTAAAGTATCCGTGCGTGCCACTGAATATGTTGTGCCGTGTTGTTATGTACAAGCATGCACATATGTGTACTATGAGTGTTGTCGGTGTGTGTTCTTTAAACATACACACGCGCAATACAACACAGTTAAAGGAGATGTCGATGGTGCTTCCCTCGAGGTCTGCCATAAACCTCAGCATCTGGCTATATTGGCTTTTTATATACAGCACTTAAATGACTTAATCACACATTTTATGGAAAAGAATCCATCTTTGGATTTGACAACCTCTTCACTTCAAAACAGAATTGTTCCCATAAAGGCAAGCCCTGTGTGAATCACCGCATGCACACACACACACACACACACACACACACACACACACACACACACACACACACACACTGGCATCTGTCTCTGACTCCCAGTGCCCCAAACCGGGAACATATATCTCATAGCATGCTACTATATATAGATAAATAGTTCCTTCAAAGTATTCATACCCCTCGACTTATTCCACATTTTCTTGTGTTACAGCCTGAATTTAAAATGGATTAAATCGATTTTGTTTTCTCTCAATCGTCTACAGAAATATCTAATTTACATACAGTACCAGTCAAAAGTTTGGACACAGCTACTCATTCTAGGGTTTTTCTTTATTTTTACTATTTTCTACATTGTAGAATAATAGTGAAGACATCAACACTATGAAATAACACATATGGAGTCATGTAGTAACCGGAAAAGTGTTAAATAAATCAAAATGTATTTTATATTTGAGATTCTTCAAAGTAGCCACCTTTTGCCTTGATGACAACTTTGCACACTCTTGGCGTTCTCTCAACCAGCTTCATGAGGTAGTCATCTGGATTGCATTTCAATTAACAGGTGTGCCTTGTTAAAAGTTAATTTGTGGAATTTCTTTCCTTCTTAATGCGTTTGAGCCATTCAGTTGTGTTGTGACAAGGTAGGGGTGGTATACAGAAGACAGCCCTATTTGGTTACATACCAAGTCCATATTATCGCAAGAACAGCTCAAATAAGCAAAGAGAAATGAGAGTCCATCATTACTTTAAGACATGAAGGTCAGTCAACCCGGAACATTTGAAGAACTTTAAAAGTTTCTTCAAGTGCAGTCGCAAAAACCATCAAGCGCTATGATGAAACTGGTGAGGACCGCCACAGAAAAGGAAGACCCAGAATTACCTCTGCTGCAGAGGATAAGTTCATTAGTTACCAGCCTCAGAAATGGCAGCCCAAATAAATGCTTCACTGGGTTCAAGTAACGGACACATCTAAACATCAACTGTTCAGAGACTGCATGAATCAGGCCTTCATGGTTGAATTGCTGCAAAGAAACCACTACTGAAGTACACTAACAAGAAGAAGAGACTTGCTTGGGCCAAGAAACATGAGCGATGGACATTAGACCGGTGGAAATCTGTCTTGGTCTGATGAGTCCAAATGAATTTTTTTTGGTTCCAAACACTGTGTCTTTGTGAGATGCTGAGTAGGTGAACGGATGATCTCCGCAAGTGTGGTTCCCACCGTGAAGCATGGAGGTGTGATGGTTTGGGTGTGCTTTGCTGGTGACACTGTCAATGATTTATTTAGAATTCAAGGCACACTTAACCAGCATGGCTACCACAGCATTCTGCAGCGATACGCCATCTCATTTGGTTTGGGCTTAGTACCACTATCATTTGTTTTTCAACAGGACAATGACCCAACACACCTCCAGGCTGTGTAAGGGCTATTTGACCAATAAAGAGAGTGATGGAGAGCTGCATCAGATGACCTGGCCTCCACAATCACCTGACCTCAACCCATTGATATGGTTTGGGATGAGTTGGACTGCAAAGTGAAGGAAAAGCAGCCAACAAGTCCTCAGCATATGTGGGAACTCCTTCAAGATTATTGGAAAAGCATTCCAGGTGAAGCTGGTTGAGAGAATGCCAAACTTGTGCAAAACTGTCAAGGCAAAGGGTGGCTACTTTGAAGAATCTCAAATATAAAATATATTTTGATTTATTTCACACTTTTTTACTTACTATCATTATTCTACAATGTAGAAAATAGAACAAATAAAGAAAAACCCTTGAATGAGTAGGTGTGTCCACCCCTTTGCTAAGACACTACAAATTTAGCTCAGGTGCATCCAATTTCGTTTGATCATCCTTGATGTCACTATAACTTGATTGGAGTCCACCTGTGGCCAATTCAATTGTTTGGACATGATTTAGAAAGAAACACCTGTTTTATATAAGGTAACAGTTGAGGGTGCATGCCAGAGCAGAAACTATACCATAAAGTCCAAGGAACTGTCTGTAGATCTATATACCTGGGGAAGTATACAACTATTTCTAGAGCGTTGAAAGTTTCCAAGAGCACAGTGGTCTCCATCATTGGGAAATTGAATAAATATGGAACTATCCAGACTCTACCTAGAGCTGGCCGTCTAACCAAACTGAGCAACCGGGCAAGAAGGACCTTGGTCAGGCAGGTGACGAAGAACCCGATGACCACTCTGACCGAACTACAGAGTTCCTTGGCTAATATGGGAGAACATGCCAGAAGAACATGCCAAAGGTGCTTCTACAAAGTATTGACTCAGGGGTGTGAATACTTATGCAAATTAGATATTTCTGTATTTCATTTTCAATACATTTGCTACATTTTCTAAAAAAGCATTGTTATTATGGGGTATTGTGCATATGATGGGTCAGACAAATCAGGCTGTAACACAACAAAATGTGGAATAAGTCAAGGGGTGTGAGTACTTTCTGAAGGCACTGTATGCAGTGGCGTCAAATTATTGACACCCTTGATAAAGATGACCAATAATGACTGTAAAATAAATAATTCAAATACTGAGCCTCTAAAATTACACAATACATTATTTACTATTACTTTATAGTGTGCACAAAATAATCTGACACAACCTAAAGTAACTGCAAATGCATCCAAGTTTGTAGAGTTATTTGAACTATTTATTTTATACAGTCATTGTTTTTTTTATCAAGGGTGTCAATTTGGGACCCCACTGTTTATCACATTTCCGTAGTCTCCTCCTGGCAGGCTGTATCCAGCAATGCTGCTCAACCCAGTCTTCAAAGGCTTCTGCTTTAGAGGCTGTAGTGGTAAGAATCGAATCAAGACGGGCTTTCCTGATTGGGCCGTGAACTTGGCCCGTCTCCCCGTCCTCCATATGTTGTGATCTTGGGCCAAAATTCAGTCTCAAACTGAAATGACTATTTATCCAATCAGAGGTAAGGATTTGCAATAGCTAGAAAGCTGGAGAATGTAGGCTACATTCATATTGAGATTAAATCAATGTTTATTGGTCACGTACACAGTTTAGCAGATGTTGTAGCGGGTGCAGCGAAATGGTTATGTTACCAGCTCCTAACAATGCAGTACAATGTCAAAGTACACAAATAATTAAAATGTAGCTACATGCTGATCAGGCTGATACAGAGACTCATCCATGCTTTTATTACAAGCAGGCTTGACTACTCTAATGCTATTCTGTCGGGTCTACCCAAGAAAGCCATTGGTCAACTGCAAAACATACAGAATGCTGCAGCACGGGTACTGCCCAAGACCAGATGAAGAGCGACATTACACCGGTTTTAAAGTCTCTGCGCTGACTGCCTGTGAGTTTTATAATAAATGCTAAGATTCTTCTATTGGTTCTTAATTCAATTAATGATTGTGCACCCAAATTCATGTCAGACATGCTTTTTAGTTATGTGTCCCTTGGGTCCTCTGGCGCTGGCCTTTTAACTGTCCCAAAGCTTAGTACCAAGACTATGCGCCTGGAATAGCCTGCCAGAGAACCTGAGGGGGGCTGAAACTGGACCTATTTAAAAGGGATGTTAAAACACACATTTTTAGCTCTGCTTTTCCTTAGTGTGCTTTTTAGTCTTTCAGTTTGTATTGTTATTCCTTTGTTTTCTATCCTCTGATTTTTGGTAATTTATAAAAAATAATGAAACTGAAATATTACATTTTAGATAAGTATTCAGAACCTTTTGTCCCATTCTTCTCTGCAGATCCTCTCAAGCTCTGTCAGGTTGGATGGGGAGCGTTGCTATCCCAGCTATTTTCAGGTCCCTCCAGAGATGTTCGATCAGGTTTATGTCCGGGCTCTGGCTGGGACACTCAAGGACATTCAGAGACTTCTCCAGAAGCCACTCCAGAAGCCACTCCTGCATTATCTTGGCTGTGTGCTTAGGGTTGTTGTCCTGTTGGAAGGTGAACCTTCGCTCCAATCTGAGGTCCTGAGCAGGTTTTCAGCAAGGATCTGTCTGTACTTTGCTCTGTTCATCTGTGTCTCGATCCTGACTAGTCTCCCAGTCCCTGCTGCTGAAAAACATCCCCACAGCATGATGCTGCCACCACCACCATGCTTCACTGTAGAGATGGTGCCAGGTTTCCTCCAGATGTGATGCTTGGCATTCAGGCCAAAGAGTTTAAATCTTGGTTTCATCAGACCAGAGAATCTTGTTTCTCATGTCCTGAGAGTCCTTTAGGTGGCTTTTGGCAAACTCCAAGCGGGCTGTCATGTGCCTTTTACTGAGAAGTGTCTTCCATCTGGCCACTACCATAAATGCCTGATTGGTGGAGTGCTGCAGAAATGGATGTCCTGGAATATTCCCCCATCTCCACAGAGGAACTTCAGAGCTCTGTCAGAGTGACCATTGGGTTCTTGGTCAGAGTGACCATTGGGTTCTTGGTCACCTCCCTGACCAAGGCCCTTCTCACTTGATTGCTCAGTTTGGCCGTGCGGCCAGCTCTAGGAAGAGTCTTGGTTGTTCCAAACTTCTTCCATTTAAGAATGATGGAGGCCACTGTGTTCTTTGGGGACTTTCAATGCTGCAGAAATGTTTTGGTACCCTTCCCCAGATCTGTGCCTCGACACAATCCTGTTACGGACAATTCCTTCGACCTTATGGCTTGGTTTTTGCTCTGACGTGCACTGTCAACTGTGGGACCTTATATAGATGTGTGCCTTTCCAAATCATGTCCAATAAATTGAATTTACTACAGGTGGACTCTTATCAAGTTGTAGAAACATCAAGGACGATCAATGGAAACCGGATGCACCTGAGCTTAATTTCGAGTCTCATTGCAAAGGGTCTGAACACTTATGTGTATAAGGTATTTCTGTACATTTGCAAACATTTTTAAAAACGGTTTTTGCTTTGCCATTATGGGGTATTGTGTGTAGATTGCAGAGGACATTTAAAAAAAAATATATATATATATATATATATATTTTAGAATAAGTCTGTAACGTAACAATGTGGAAAAATTCAAGGGCTCTGAATACTTTCCGAAGCCACTGTACGTATACACCGGAACAATTTACACAAGATGTGCTAAGAATGATATGTACAGCAGTAAATATATTAGTGAGCTGTCAATAATCCAGTATTTAAATAAATATGTTGTGTGTGTGTATAAATAGAGTAACATAATACAAAGTACAGTATAATTATTAGAATGAGCTATGACGGTAATAGAGTATTTAAATACTCAGTGGGAAATGGGAAGTGTCCAGTGGTTCAATGTCTCTATGACATGGGACAGCAGCGTTGGGTGTGTGTGAGAGAGTTTGCGTTGTCAGTTTGTGTGAATTGAACTGCTTCCATTCAGAAGTGATGGTTGTGTTTTTAACTCCTACCACGGAGCACTTTGAAGTTAGTTGCTGTGCTTTCCTATTCTGTGTTGAATGGTTTGGTGTATGGTCGTGTTGGGAAATGTTCAGATTTGGGACAGGTGTGTGAACTATAGGCCTATCAAGGACTACCAGGTAGAAAAGAACCTGGAAAACTTTGACCCTCTGGTTATTGAATAGCCCTGCTCTATGGCACCTTAGGAAGTGTTAGGAGCTTCATATCTGGGATTGCACTTTATGCTCTTGGATGTGGTGGCGACTGAGGGTAACCATCTCTAGGTCCAGGGCAGGTTGCCTGGCAGTGGTAACCAGGGCCAACAGAGAGAGGTGGCGTTGACGAATGGCAGGCCAGCTGTGGAGTCAGCTCTTCTAGCACTCTGGATCCCCGGCACCTCGTTACTCCTCATCCCTCCCGCTCCATCCAACTGTCCGTCCGCCCCGACACTTTCTTGCCTGCTGGCCTTTCAAACACTGCCTAACAACCTGGATAAAGCTCCAACCTGGAAAATATGAGGAACGTAACACTCTGCTAACATTTATTATTGTTACACTGAGCTTGTGATGGCAAGGAGAGGAATACAAGGTGAACATTTTATCCTGTGGTTGTTTGGTTAGTTTAATGGGATACCTGGCAGAGGTCTGATATCATCTGGTTTCTTTCTTCCTTCGCCTGTGTTCAAAGGCATTTTTATGATGCTAAATTTGTTTACTTAACCAAGGTTGTAGGTGAATTGGTTCCACTTTGTGAAGGCAAACCTTCACACTTTTCTCGCAATTTTAAGAGGTATAATTGTACCAAGAACTTTCTGTCATTGGTATATGGGGCTGAATTGTATTTTCTCTCTCTGTAGGAGACAGATGCGCTGGCCCACCTGTCAGACCCTCACTTTAGCCCATACCAAGGCCACAACGCCTTCAGGGAGAAGTACTTCAGCGGCATCAGCAAGAGGACATTGACAGGAAAGGAGGAGACCAACAAGATGGCTGCCAACGGTGGGGAGTGATGTAAGGATCACAGGATGGCCCAATTCAAAATGGACCCCTAAGCCAGTATGCAATTGTGCAGAGGATTTGACCGGTGCAATCAATATGGTAATAACTCCACCTTGCTGTTTGATAGGCTAGATGGAAGTTTCACCATATTGCATATACAAATCAAATTCTCACAGATCTGCACAAGTGCATTAGCTGAAGGTTCTAGGGGTCCATTTATGATTGGGCCGATACCTGCCTATGGTTTACAATGGACTCCATGGGGACATAGCGCTCCCTGTTTTAAATGTCTCATTTTCTATTCAAATATGTTTTTTATTATTTGATGTTTATTGCCCTTTGTGTAATAATGAATGTGAATTGTGAACGAATAAACACCATTTTTAAATGTATTTATTTATTGGATGCAGGAGATTTAAGGGCTCTCAATGTTCTACATCTTTCTGTGTTATGTTTTGTTTTATCCCAGCAAGCACATTATCAGATTTGATTCAAGAGGGCCCTAAGTGTCCAGAGAACTGTTTAAGGGCTTTACTTTCAGACAGCTGTATCCATGTACTAGAGGGCATTTAGATAACAGTTTGACAGTATCCCTGCAAGATTCCAGACGAGACGAGGGACAAACTTGTTTCTCACAAGTCGTTTCTCAAGCTTTTATATCCGGACATTTAAAGAAACTAACGGTTCCTTATTGTAAAGACACTCAGAATAACAGTTTCTGAAGTGCCAGCCATGGTTGGTTTGTTGTTTTGCCATCATTGGCAGAATCTGAGACATGCTCAACTGTGTGTTATTTTAGTGAAGGTGTTGTTTATCTAACTCTGAGAAGTGATGCCATCATCTTGGCCACCCTGCATGGTCCAAGCCTCGGGGGGGGGGGTGATGTCTGTGGGACTGAAGGAAATACTTTTGTGGAGGGGGCCGTCTATATAGGATGCCATTTGGGACGCAGCCTGTATCATACCAGTCTACCTTTGACAATATGGCTAGAGTGAGAAGCAACCTAACTGTCTGTAGTTTCTGTCAGAAATGTAGACTTCATCGCCGCTGAATCAGGGAGGAATAACTTTTTAGATGATGTTAATTTTACCTAGCTGCAGCGATCAGGCTGGTTCCACCTGGTTTAATGTGTTACCTGCTAATTTGTCAAATCTGATTGACCTCTTTCAGTGGGTTAAGCAACCATCATAACTTTATTACAGGGTTTATATGGTCATGGATTTTCAAAATGGTGTTTCCCAGGCCTGGAAAAGTCATGGGAATGTATTTAATAATTTGTTAATTTAATTTGTTTAGGCACAGTTTTTACATATTTTATCAATCAAATAAAAAAAATCTGCATATCAGCCAGGATTGGAATGACACTTGAGCGCGTCTGTGTTTGTTCAAGCGAACCGAATGTGAATCAAAATAATAATTTGTGAATCGCGAACAGTAATTTTAGGATAAAAGATTAGATGTAGCTTTTCTTATGGATTATTTGACTTCAAAACTTGTTTTGTAGATACTTCCAGTTGATTTGGGCATCCATCGTATGGGACATTGCAACTCAATAGACGATAGTCAGCAGGGGCGGACTGGGACCAGAAATTGTCCCTGGCATTTGTAACACATCGTCAATTTATTTCCATGAGGCCCCAAAATCGGCCCGTTTTCTTCCATTGAGGACCCCATTATTAGTCAGATAATTTATACATTTTCCACAAAAAAACTAGTTAGGCAGGCCCACTAGGCTAAAATGGACCAGCCATGGCAGATGGCTAGTCTGCCCATGCTAGTCAGCCTGCAAAGTAAACACTTCTAAGATAAATAAACTCATCAAAAAAAGAAACATCCCTTTTTCAGGACCCTGTCTTTCAAAGATAATTTGTAAAAATCCAAATAACTTCACAGATCTTCATTGTAAAGGGTTTAAACATTGTTTCCCATGCTTGTTCAATGAACCAAGTACAATTAATGAACATGCACCTGTGGAACGGTCGTTAAGACACTAACAGCTTACAGACAGTAGGCAATTAAGGTCACAGTTATGAAAACTTAGGACACTAAAGAGGCCTTTCTACTGACTCGCCAAAAGAAAGATGCCCAGGGTCCCTGATCATCGGTGTGAATGTGCCTTAGGCATGCTGCAAGGAGGCATGAGGACTGCAGATGTGGCCAGGGCAATAAATGACAATGTCTGTACTGTGAGACGCTTAAGACAGCACTACAGGGAGACAGGACGGACAGCTGATCGTCCTCGCAGTGGCAGACCACATGTAACAACACCCGCACAGGATCGGTACATCCGAACATCACACCTGCGGGACAGGTACAGGATGGCAACAACAACTGCCCGAGTTACACCAGGAACGCACAATCCCTCCATCAGTGCTCAGACTGTCCGCAATAGGCTGAGAGAGGCTGGACTGAGGGCTTGTTGGCCTGTTGTAAGGCAAGTCCTCACCAGACATCGCCGGCAACAACGTCGCCAATGGTCACAAACCCACCGTCGCTGGACCAGACAGGACTGGCAAAAAGTGCTCTTCCCTTACGAGTCGCGGTTTTGTCTCACATGGAGTGATGGTCGGATTCGCGTTTATCGTCAAAGGAATGAGCATTACACAGAGGCCTGTGTAATGTGTCACAGCATCATCGGACTGAGCTTGTTGTCATTGCAGGCAATCTCAACGCTGTGCGTTACAGGGAAGACATCCTCCTCCCTCATGTGGTATTCTTCCTGCAGGATCCTCCTGACATGACCCTCCAGAATGACAATGCCACCAACCATACTGCTCATTCTGTGCGTGATTTCCTGCAAGACTGGAATGTCAGTGTTCTGCCATGGCCAGCGAAGAGCCCGGATCTCAATCACATTGAGCACGTCTGGGACCTGTTGGATCGGAGGGTGAGGGCTAGGGCCATTCCCCCCAGAAATGTCCAGGAACTTGCAGGTGCCTTGGTGGAAAAGTGGGGTAACATCTCCAAGCAAGAACTGGCAAATCTGGTGCAATCCATGAGGAGGAGATGCACTGCAGTACTTAATGCAGGTGGTGGCCACACCAGATACTGACTTACTTTTGATTTTGACCCCCCACCCCTTTGTTCAGGGACACATTATTCCATTTGTTAGTCACATGTCTGTGGAACTTGTTCAGTTTATGTCTCAGTTGTTGAATTTTGTTATGTTCATACAAATATTTACACATGTTAAGTTTGCTGAAAATAAATGCAGTTGACAGTGAGAGGATGTTTCTTTTTTTGCTTAGTTTGAGTTATCTAGAAAAGGTACTTTCCTGAAGAAAAGTTGTGGACTTGCATCAGCTGAATAAAAATATTTGTAGCCTACCATAGCCATTTGCTCTTTGATATATTAAATCAGTGAATTATTTAAAAAAGGCATAACATGTATTTTGTATGTTATACTGTACATCAATGGTGGTCAACGATCCTCCAGGAGAGCTAGTGGGTGTGCAGGCTTTTATTCCAGTCCCCATTTAACAAACCACATTTTGGAAATTAGCTGCTCAGCCGGGCCTTGATAAACTGGCTCTGATGTGTTTGAACAGGGCTTGATCAAATGCCTGCACATCCAGTATCTCTACAGACTGAGGGTTGACCACATGTTTTTTATTCAGTTGCCTACCTGGTATTTTACTTTGTGGGGGTCAAGTGCCTTGCACAACTACAGGAGATTGTAAATGGGATCAGATAACAGCCTCCCGGTGTCAATACCACATTACACTTAATTTTTTATACATTATGTACAGAAACACTGCTAATGGTTGGTCATGGAAAAGTCATGAAATTCCATCTGTCAAAATGTGTATGAACCACCGGAGGCTGCTGAGGTGAGGACGGCTTATAAAAATGACCGGAACGGAGCAAATGGAAAGGTATCAAACATGGAACCCATGTGTTTGATGTATTTGATGCCATTCCACGGATTCTGCTCCAGCCATTAACACGAGCCTGTCCTCCCCAATTAAGGTGCCTCCTGGGTATGAACCCTGTTACTACTATACCATAAATCAATCAGGGATCTTGTTTTGAACAGGCTGGGTTGGTACCTTCCTGTAATAAAGATGGAATACTACTACCCTGTCTGTTGGTGAACTGTGACCTTTGAACTGAGACAGATAAATAAACCCATGACCTGAGAGGCTGAGCTCTCAGTGCTGGTGGTAAGGTGGAAGCCAAGTGTCTAGGGCTAGGGCTTGTTAGGGGGGTAGGGGATAGGTTTTGTTTCTGGACAGGGCCTGTCAGCGTGTTGGGCTGAAATAACATTACTCTGGAGCCCTGAGTGGCATTTTGAGGGCATCATCAGTCCACTAACCAACCTCTAGTCCAGTAGGAAAGCTGTTGTTAATCTGTTTCCAAGGTGACAGGGTTATGCTTGTTTATTTTATCTTTTTTAATGATGTGTTGATTTGCACTAATGGTAGTAGAATCCATATAAAAAGCCCAGTTTTAAAACATTCACCTGATACATCATTACATTCTAGTGTTTACACAGCGGAAGTACAACAGGAAATTCACTCCAGGGAGCGAGAGATTTCACTGGTTCTGAGTATGATGCCTGTCAACCCAGTAAAAGACACACACATTTACTAGAGATATGAACCCAATGAGATATGATTTCTAGTCCCCGAGCAGATTAAACGTCATCTGTATTGAAGTCACTTGAAGTTTTAATGAGACACTTGAAGACTTAGGAAAAGTCCTCAGATTGAAGTGTTTCTTTATCCTCTGTAAGGAAGGTAAGTGATAATAAACTGCAGTCAGTGAACTCATTTCCTGTGTTTTAAAATGAGTTGTGTTGTTTAAATAGGGTGCCCACGAACAGGCCTTTAAACTGATAAAGAGCAAAAACAATAACAGCAACAGGTCTCTATTTTACAGCAGGGCTATTTTGGATGGAAGGAGGAAGGTGATGAGCACTTATTTATGTGATACAGATGGTGGCAAAAAATACAGCCCTGGTTGGTAGGTTGGTTGGTTGGTTGGTATACCCAGACTAAAGAGGACATGTTTAGATGAGTGAGGTACTCTCAGTCAGGCAGCCCAGGCCCAGACCAAATAACAGGGCGCCCCCACCTTTTACCCCACTGCAGTTAGTCAGCAGCTTTCTGTGTTTTCCGACCACAGTTTACATGTGGCTGGGTCATTTTTCATCTCCAAAGCCTGCGTAGCGACCATTTATATACTTTACTCCTCAGCCTGTTTATCAACGGGGTTCAGCTGCGCCCATAATTCCCCCCAATTTCCCCAGAGGAAAAAGGGCAAAAACATGATCACACGATCACCAGTTGCATCGTTTGTGGTGCATATCGTTTAGATTACCCAACATGCCTTGGCCCATCAGGGGAAACTCTACCCTACCACACGACACACAGACCTCCCATCTTCCCTCTATCCCCCCAAACTCCTCCTCACCCCCTCATCGCGTGTAAACAAACAATTCCTATGAAGAAACAGAAGAGCTTTTCAGGCTTGTTATTTTTACTGGTCTTTCTATAGAGTGTTGCCACCACGTAGTGAGAAAAGGTTTACTCAGAAACTTCCAGTGTGTGGCTGGAGACTATAATTAGGAGGGGGTTCCTTCTTTCTTCGGACATGTGGTGTACACACACACTCTCGCTCTCACTCTCTCTCGCTCTCTCTAATGCTGTCCAGACACAAGTAGATACAGGGTTGTTCCACCTCAAAAAGCACAAGAAAGAGGATTTTGACACCCACCATCTCAGATTGTTCTGAAATCGTTTCTGTTAGAAAGATTAGCATTCCTGAAACATTATTTTGTTGAAATATAATTTTTAATTAAGCTGATTGATTGCACCCAAATTTGCCATTATAATTTATAGGGTTTATATAATATTCAATAAATATAGTACCTAACATCCGATTTGGACCATCCGATTTTTCTAACAATGAGTTAGACACGAGGAATCCAAAGGACTGGTCAAAAGCCCCCATGGACCTCCCAGAACCCACAGATCCCCCAGAACCCACGGACCCCCCAGAACCCACACCAATCTGACCCCAACAACGGAGGAGGGATTTCACCCTGCCTTTCAAAGCTAATTCGTAAAAATCCAAATAACTTCACATATCTTCATTGTAAAGGGTTTAAACACTGTTTCCCATGCTTGTTCAATGAACCATAAACAATGAATGAACATGCACCTCTGGAACGGTCGTTAAGACACTAACAGCTTACAGACGGTAGGCAATTAAGGTCACAGCTATGAAAACTTAAGACACTAAAGAGGCCTTTCAACTGACTGAAAAACACCAAAATAAAGATGCCCAGGGTCCCTGCTCATCTGCGTGAACGTGCCTTAGGCATGCTGCAAGGAGGCATGAGGACTGCAGATGTGGCCATGGCAATAAATTGCAATGTCCGTACTGTGAGACGCCTAAGACAGCGCTACAGGGAGACAGGGCAGACAGCTGATTGTCCTTGCAGTGGCAGACCACGTGTAACCCGGTCGCATTCCGCTTCGCTCCACAGGTAGTATCACATTTTCATTTCATTTCATTACAGTACAACGGTTTGATTTGTTTGATCGTAGCTAGTGCTCTCGGGGTGTGCGAGAACCGCTGGGCGGACGAAGAGAGAGCAGTAGGAGTAGCGTGTTTATCTGTGGTGATCCATGTTTCCGTCAGTGCCCAGAAGTCCGAGGGACTGGAGGGAGGCATAGGCTGAGATGAACTCTGCCTTGTTGGCCGCAGATCGGCAGTTCCAGAGGCTACCGAGACCTGGAACTCCACGTGGGTCGTGCGCGCTGGGACCACCAGATTAGGGTGGCCGCGGCCACGCGGTGTGAAGCGTTTGTATGGTCTGTGCAGAGAGGAGAGAACAGGGATAGACAGACACATAGTTGACAGGCTACAGAAGAGGCTACGCTAATGCAAAGGAGATTGAATGACAGTGGACTCGCACGTCTCGAATTGTTCAGAAAGTTAAGCTTACGTAGCAAGAATCTTATTGACTAAAATGATCTAAAATGATACAGTAACTGCTGAGTAGGCTAGCTGGCAGTGGCTGCGTTGTTGACTTTGTAGGCTAGCTGGCAAGTGGCTCGCGTTGTTGACACTGCACTAATCAAGTCGTTCTTTGAGTGCTAATAGTTTTCTACAGTGCTGCTACAGTGCTGCTATTCGGTGGCTAGCTGGCTAGCTAGCGTGTTGATTACGTTACGTTGCGTTAAAAGAACGACAATAGCTGGCTAGCTAACCTAGAAAATCGCTCTAGACTACACAATTATCTTTGATACATAGACGGCTATGTAGCTAGCTATGGTAG
>NC_036845.1:6186169-6216382 GCF_002910315.2 Salvelinus sp. IW2-2015
TCTGGAGGTCATGTCAGGATGAGCTTGCAGGGAAGGGTACCACATGAGGGAGAGGATGTCTTCCCTGTAACGCACAGCGTTGAGATTGCCGCAATAACAACAAGCTCAGTCCGATGATGCTGTGACACAGCCCCAGACCATGACAACCCTCACCTCCAAATCGATCCCGCTCCAGGCCTCTGTGTAATGCTCTTCGACGAGAAACGCGAATCCGACCATCCCCCTGGTGAGACAAAACCGCGACTCGTCAGTGAAGAGCACTTTTTGCACGTCCTGTCTGGTCCAGCGACGGTGGGTTTGTGCCATAGGCGACGTTGTGCCGGATGTCTGGTGAGGACTTGCCTTTACAACAGGCCAACAAGCCCTCAGTCCAGCCTCTCTCAGCCTATGCGGAGTCTGAGCACTGATGGAGAGATTGTGCATTCCTGATGTAACTCCGGCAGTTGTTGTTGCCATCCTGTACCTGTCCGCAGGTGTAATGTTCGGATGTACCGATCCTGTGCACGTGTTGTTACATTTACATTTACATTTACATTTAAGTCATTTAGCAGACGCTCTTATCCAGAGCGACTTACAAATTGGTGCATTCACCTTATGACATCCAGTGGAACAGCCACTTTACAACAGTGCATCTAAATCTTTTAAGGGGGGGGGGGGTCAGAAGGATTACTTTATCCTATCCTAGGTATCCTTAAAGAGGTGGGTTTCAGGTGTCTCCGGAAGGTGGTGATTGACTCCGCTGTCCTGGCGTCGTGAGGGATTTGTTCCACCATTGGGGGGCCAGAGCAGCGAACAGTTTTGACTGGGCTGAGCGGGAACTGTACTTCCTCAGTGGTAGGGAGGCGAGCAGGCCAGAGGTGGATGAACGCAGTGCCCTTGTTTGGGTGTAGGGCCTGATCAGAGCCTGGAGGTACTGAGGTGCCGTTCCCCTCACAGCTCCGTAGGCAAGCACCATGGTCTTGTAGCGGATGCGAGCTTCAACTGAAGCCAGTGGAGAGGCGGAGGAGCGGGGTGACGTGAGAGACTTGGGAGGTTGAACACCAGACGGGCTGCGCGGTTCTGGATGAGTTGTAGGGGTTTTAATGGCACAGGCAGGGAGCCCAGCCAACAGCGAGGTTGCCATCTCTCTTATGACAATGCCACCAGCCATACTGCTCGTTCTGTGCGTGATTTCCTGCAAGACAGGAATGTCAGTGTTCTGCCATGGCCAGCGAAGAGCCCGGATCTCAATCTCATTGAGCATGTCTGGGACCTGTTGGATCGGAGGGTGAGGGCCAGCAAGAACTGGCAAATCTGGTGCAGTCCATGAGGAGGCGATGCACTGCAGTACTTAATGCAGTTGGTGGCCACACCAGAGACTGACTGTTACTTTTGATTTTGACCCCCCCTTTGTTCAGGGACACATTATTTAATTTATGTTAGTCACATGTCTGTGGAACTTGTTCAGTTTATGTCTCAGTTGTTGAATCTTGTTATGTTCATACAAATATTTACAATTGACGTTGTTGAGTTTATGTCCCATTCTACATCCTGATATTACCAAGTTTTGACCACTAGATGGTGCTGTTCCTGGTCTTAGGTGATTTTGTTTTAAAGAGTGCGAAAAGGCTAATATTTGTATTATTAACTTGTATTGGATTTGTGCCAATGATAAAAGGTTTGCATTTGAAACAGTGGCCAGGTAAACAAACAAAAGTTGCTGTCATACATGATCCATAGACTGCTAACAGGTAATGCAATTTTGTAATTAGGGTGAACTATCCCTTTAAACATGTGTGTGGGGGAATTCTTTAAAAAATAAGCACCTAATAGCAGGAACAGCACCATATAGTAGTCAGAACCTGGTAATATCAGGACGTAGGATGGCTCCCGGCTCCCAATAGGCACAGCGGTCTAAGGCACTGCATCTCAGTGCAAGAGGCGTCACTGCAGTCCCTGGTTCGAATCCAGGCTGCATCACATCCGGCCGTGATTGCCAGTCCCATAGGGTGGCGCAGAATTGGCCCAGCGTCGTCCGGGTTTGGCCGGGGTAGGCCATCATTGTAAATAAGAATTTGTTCTTAACTGACCTGCCTAGTTAAATAGAGGTTACATTTGAAAAATAAACCCAACCACTTCAATGACAGGGAAAAAACATCACCAAATTCATTGAGAATACATTACATAGGATGAAGAAACAGTCCTCTGAGCCGCAGCTCCATCCTACCTGTCAAACAGAGAGCTGATGCTATATACTTATTGTTGGGGTGGGATTGACGTGGGGCGTGGGGGGTCCATGGAGGGTTTTTGACCACTTCTTTGTATTCTTACTCATTGTTAGGAAAAAGTTTGGTCCAAATCTGATGCAATGTTTTAATTAGGGTGAACTATCCATATAAAAATAGGGGGGGGGAGAACAATACTATGAGCTGCAGCTCCATAGTACTTGTAATTATTTAATATTAAATTAATCCTATAAATTGAAATGGACCATTTGGGTGCAATCAATTAGTTTAAATTCACAGAGATCAAATTATATTTAAACAAAATTAAGTTTCTGGAATGCTTATCTTATTGTTTCTAACAACAGAAAATATTTCAGAACAATCTGAGATTGTGGGTGTCATGGCTTGTGGAAATGACATGGAATGACCCTGCAGTGGATTTAGTTGTTTCCTTTCTCTTAGACCAGAAGGGAATTTAGTGTCTTCACTCTTCTTGCATACAGTCATCTTTGTTGTGCACTTTGTCTATTGGGAATAGATGATTGTGTTGGTTGTGGTGATTCATTGTCGTTACTGTCTGCCACTCTAAAAGGTCCTCTAAAATGTGATCATTTGCAGGATGCTGAGGGATTGTCTATATAACCTGAGGGAGATATTGTTGAAGTGGCAGGAACCACAAAGGTCAAAGGTACTACCATTACAAGTCACATACCCTGTGAGACCAGAAAGTCCATGTCCATGCCATTATATCAGTCAAGGCATCTCCTCTGCATCCCGAGCTCCTGGAGGTCTGACTGCTAGCCTGGGGGAGGGGTTGGAAGCTAGCCGCCCCTCCAGGCCCGCTGTTCCAGAACAGTGCTTACTCCTGATTACTTTCTCCAGTGTGTGAAAGTGCTCTCCAAACTGCTGAGTCAGACCACGATTAGCAGCATTTGCCAGTAAGCAAGAGGAGCAGGAGGTAGAAAATAAGGAGTGTCAACCCCCCCCCCCCCAGAGATTTAGGGAGTCCAGGTCTAGGGAGAAGAAGACATTCATCATGGTGATGTCTCTTACCCAGTCAGATAGATTGTCCCACATCTGTTTGTTGTTGACTGATGACGTGTTTTGGGGGAGAGAGAGAGGTGTTTTATGTTGTAACACAAGGCATCACGCACTCACAAACACACACACACAGTAACACTATTGTTGTCCGTGTGTATGTATTTGCATTGCGGATGTTGGAATGCGAATGAGTGTGGGTTTGATTGATCATATGTGGTGCAGGTACAGTGCACTTGTCCCTAGCCAGAGGAGTTAGCAGCGCACACACACCTGCAGGTTCCCCACCCACCCACTTCTACCTTCTGCCCCCAGGTCACCCCAATGCCCGCTACATGCCACCTCGACCTGGCCTCCCCTCCTCTACCTTCCTCTCCTCTGGCAGTCAGCTGTGGAGCCACAAATCACTGCAGGAGACCGTGGCTTGTTTTTATACAGCTGTGTGAAACTAAAACCACTGTAGGCTACTGCCTCAACATCAAGGACAGGCTACAGCTCTCAAACTCTCTGTCTAACCTTTAAAAAGGTCAACAAGTAAAAGAGTGTCTATTCTTTTAAAAATAAACCACTAGGTGACAGCCTTGAGTAAAGGATACACCAACCAACATGTCCTGCTGTATCGGGCCTCGCCCTGGATGGTGGAGAGTCTAGATGAGTTGCTTTTGAAAAAAGGCAGATGACCATTGAACACACGCCAGGCTGTTAAAGATACACGCCTGGACGTGGAGCAGGTCAGTGACCTGGAAGTACAAGAGGGCACTGACCGCTCTGTCACCAAACTCACACCCCACTCTGCCGCACACCCCTCTTCCCTCAGTGCCTTTTATTCTTATTAAGGCCTAGGGTGCATCCCAAATGGCACCCTATTTACTTTATAGTGTACTAAATAATCAGTTTGTTAACCTGGTTCAACCTCAATAATATGTAATTACACAACTATTAAAAAGCAAATCACTGCCATTATACAACTGTGGCCCCTGCATATGGAAAATGAGACTGTGGAAAGAGCCTTCAATGGCCTCTTTGCTCACCCTAGTAAAGACTGCATTCTTGACTGTTTGGTCATTTGCATGCAGTGTGTTAATAGGGTCATCACTTTATTTGACAGGTTTCTACAGAGAAAGTGTAATATACAGAGCAACTGGGAGAAGAACCAGAGTGAAGTGGAGGGTGAGCTCAGCTAGGGAGGGGGTTGGAGAGAGATGAGGATAGAGGGGAGAGAAGGGAGAGAGTGATGTAGAAAGAGAGAGATTAGGAGAGAAGGTGAGAGATATTGAGAGAGAAAGAGATGGGAGAGCGCAATGAAGAGAGGAAAAAGTGGGTAAACATTCAGTTTGGTCCATGCTTCTCAGTTCCTGGTTCGTTAACAAGGCATAACTCCGCCGGGCTCACAATGACCCAGCCCTTGTATAATGACTCTGAGGTGCCAAGTGGGCGACCAGGGCGGCAGTGACACCATCCACAACACATTTCCTTTTCCAGTCCGTCAGGGGACTCAAGACGAGAAGTGCTAATGCTTTTTAACGAAGCAAATTGGAATGTATACTATAGGCAGAGTCGTATTTCAGTCAGGGTTTCTTGTGTGTGGAATAAATAGATGTTTTCTTCAAATCAGAAAGCCTCTTCAGTCCTTATACTTTATATCAAGATGGCAATGCACTGTGTTTATTCAAATAGTTGGCGTGTGAGTTTGGTATGCAACAGTTGCAAGACTGACTCGGTTAAATGGTTTCGAAATAGATTTCATAACAGATATTGTGAGTATTATAGTCTTCAACCTTCTCTTTGTTTTGTGAAAATAGGGCCTACAGGGGAAGGATCCTCTCTGATTGAAACAATAGAATCAATAGAATATATTAGAATATAATCTATTAGAATAAAGTGGAATCAATTAATTTGATAGAATCAAATTAATCTATTAGAGTTCAGGCAACAGTACTTAAATTGCTTCTATCTTCAACTCCTGTCTGAACCATATGTACCTCCATCCCTGCCTACACGGTGTTTGCAGCCCTCACACTCATCTCACTCTGAGGACATATTACATCTTTCAGGATGAGATGTTCTGCCTCTTGTCTCTCCAGGAACTGGAGTGTTGCCTGTAAGGGTCGTTGGGTTTGAATTTCGGCGATGCGCCTGAGTGCTCGTGGGGAGGGTGTGATTGGGGTGTGGGGGTGTGTGTGTGTGGAGGGGAGTTGGGGGGGTGGATCTCACAGCTGCCTTGATCACTGGAATGTGTTWTCCATGGGGGTCTACGTTAGCAGGGTCCAGGAAATAAGCATGGTGCTGAAATGTTGTTTTCTCTGCCTGCCTGGGACCTTGGAGACAGTCACCCCTATTGGGGCGGATAGAGGAATCTGTGCCRGCTGATKGGTGTTGGGTGTTAAGGAGCTATAGGTACAGGTAGAGTTAGGCCCTGGCTGCAGGCACACCTGTCTGCTGGTGTACAGGTGAGCCTGCTGGATGCCTCCCTCCCTCAGCCCGCTCACCTGCATGCTATGCCTGCTCCTCAACTCAGGTACAGCCTTAGACCAGGCTGATCCAACTGTAACACTGGCTGCCAATGACTGGATGGAGCTCAGCTCATACCCAATGAACCCAGCTAAGACAGTTGTGTCATTTACTGTTGTAATCCATGGTGTATGTTAGATCAAACCTCCATTAAACTGGTGAGGGGCTATGTGTACTGTATATATGCACATGATGGTGCCTGGACATGATGGTGATTGTGAACGTGATGATAAAGTACCATGGGCTTTCAGTATCAAACATCATGTAGCTGTATGAGCCAGAAAATAAAACAAAGTTACTGCTATGTGCTCTGAGGTTTACTGTACTGTAGCTTGTAACTGAACTTGTTGCGAGTTAGGTTGCTGAATCTGTGGAATATGAGTGGTTCTGAACCACAGGCCTTCAGTGCAGCTTCTCTGTGGAGAAAAGGTTCAATGTGGCAATGTAGCATGTTTATCAGACAGCCTTTGGAAAAGGAGGGAATCTTTTTCTCTTCCAGCCCCTCTCCAAGTTTATCAGACAGCCTTTGGAAAAGGAGGGAATCTTTTCCTCTTCCAGCCCCTCTCCATCCATTAATTTACTTTATCTGCAATTCGATCTATCTCTTTCTCTCTAATAAACATTTTTGGATGGGGCTGATAAGGAAAACCACAGCGCTGTATTTTCCTCTCTAGAGACAGAAGGAAAAGTAGCTACTTCAGGCACTGTAAATGGCTTGTGTAAAATCAAGTGTTATGGGCAGGTTAACAAGTTTACTTTTACAACTGATTTCAAGCTACTGCCAGAAATTATGTTTATTTTTGCTCTTTTCAGTTTTACTGTTATTAAACAATGTTACCATAGTACCCCTTTTTGTTATAAAAGGATAAACCACAAAGAAGCAGCGAGGCCTAGCCTGCAGTGATGCTGGAGGTTGTCAGGTCTGGGTGGTTGGGAATGGGTTGTATACAGGATGTGAACAGTAGCTACCCTCATGGTACAAACTCACCGTGCTTAAAGACAGCTTGTATGGGAGTTGATTGGGTTAAATTTGTGAATGTGTGTGGGTTGTTTTAGGCAAATTGTTTGTTGGCGTGTGTGTTTGTGCTTGCGTGCATGTGTATGTGTGTGTGTGTGCGTGCGTTTGTGTTTTATGAGATTGAGAGAGATTAACATATCTTTGCGGTTATGTGTCAAGGTGGGGTTTTCCAAAACCTGTGCTTGATACTTTTTTCTTGCGCACACTGAAATGTGCTTCTCTTTTCTCTCTTGATGACTATCTAGTTTCACCTCTGAAGGTAATATAGTGAATCAGCACAGACAGTGATACATCAAAACCATTGTAGTTCAGGTGGTACCTTTGTTCCGGTGGGATTTTCTGTTGGTTGGATCGTCCATTCAGGAGAAATCCTATAGAAAGGTGTTTGATCAGAATAAACATTTACAGTAACTACACCGTAATTACTCTGCAGACTTCAGTAATACTGGCCTACCTTGAATTAGGTATTTCATTCAAACCTGAGACCATGTGAACCCAAGCTTCAAAAAACCAAACCTACAATAGAGTACATTGTGTAGTGGAGGTGATTTGGAAACACGCTCTCATGAAGACGTAGCCCTGTCTGAGACTTAGAACCCCAAACGTGTCCCTTAGACACATGGCCGACTCTCCCAAGTTACAATACGAGACCTTGGGACTATACAGTTCTATCTGCACAAAGCACAGTTCTGAGATATTGAGCATCAAAGTTTTCACATCCCAGGTTGTGATCGCATAACTGTTTTGTAGTGAATTCTTCTTTCATAACCCAGGGTCCTCACCTTAAAGGTACCTAAAGTGAGTATCAAAATCCTAAGACTTTTGCACAAAAAAAAAATTTGGGGGGTGCAATCGCAGATAGAAATGTCAATCTGGGTTCAGCCATATGGCACAGAATGTTAAAGTAATTTAAATAGTAAAGTACAGACATTCAATAATGAAATAAAAAGAATACCCTTCTTTCTAATCACATCATCAGATATATTAATTCATGTTCATCATACATTTGTTAAAGTGGTAGTTCCCTAAAATGACAAATACACTTCAGTGCATTCGGAAAGTATTCAGACCTGGAATTTTTCCACATTTTGTTACTTTACAGCCTTATTCTAAAATGGATAAAAAAATATATATAATCCTCATCAATCTACACACAATACCCCATAATGGCAAAGCAAAAACAGGTTTTTAGAAAGGTTTTCAAATGTATTCAAAATTAAAAACAGAAATACCTTATTTATATAAGTATTCAGACCCTTTGCTATGAGACTCTAAATAGTACTCAGGTGCATCCTGTCCATTGATTATCCTTGAGATGTTTCTACAACTTGATTGGAGTCCACCTGTGGTAAATTAAATTGATTGGACAGGATTTGGAAAGGCACACACCTATTTGGCCTGAATGCCAAACGTCACGTCTGGAGGAAACATGGCACCATCCCTACCCGGAAGCATGGTAGTGGTAGAATCATGCTGTGGGGATGTTTTTCAGCAGCAGGGACTGGAAAACTAGTCAGGATAGAGGGTAAAATGAGCGGAGCAAAGTACAGAGAGATCCTTGATGAAAAACTGCTCCAGAGTGCTCAGGACCTCATACTAGGGCGAAGGTTTACCTTCCAACAGGACAACGACCCTAAGCACGCAGCCAAGACAACACAGGAGTGGCTTCGGGACAAGTCTCTGAATGTCCTTAAATGGCCCAGCCAGATCCCGGTCTTGAACCCGATCTAACATCTTTGGAGAGACCTGAAAATAGCTGTGCAGCGTAGCTCTCCATTCAACCTGACAGAGCTTGAGAGAACCTGAAGAGAAGAATGGGAGAAACTCCCCAAATACAGGTGTACCAAGCTTGTAGCGTCATACCCAAGAAGACTCGAGGCTGTAATCGATGCCAAAGGTGCTGCGACAAAGTACTGAGTAAAAAGTGCAAAAAAATGAATCCACCTGTTTTTGTTTTTTTACATTATGGGATATTGTGTGTAGATTGATGAGGACAAAAAACTATTTTTCATCCAATAGAGAATAAGGCTGTAATGTTACAAAATGTGGAAAAAGTCAAGGGGTCTAAATACTTTCTGAATGCACCTTAAATCCTATGGATAACTAGCATCTTTGCTAAAGCTTCGCTCTGGATAAGTAAACTGATATCTTTTTCTGGTCTCTGACACCCAAAGTCAGTAAAATACTTGCTATTAATCAATAGAATGTGGTAAGTTTGTAATGTTTGAAATACCCCCTTCCATGTAGGTTTCCGTATTGATATAGAACAATACAAAAAACAGCAATGCCTCTCCTAAGGGACTGAAACATGCTCTAAGGAACCTGTATTTATTTGTTTTTACCATAAAGAGCTTACGTTATGGCCATTCTTCTAAAAAAGTGGTGAAAAAAATGTAAAGAATTGAAAAAGAGGACCAGAACCTATGATATGAATAATCATGGACTTGGGACTATAAAGTTCTAACTGCAAAATGTATAGTTTTGAGATAATGAGGATGTTTCAAGTCCCAGATCTCAGAACTGCTTTGTGATGTCTTCCTCTTTCATGACTCTAAGTATATCACCTTACATACAATTATTTGTGATTGACATCCCAGCATTGTGTGATTGGATTGCAGATAGAATCTTATAGCACCAAGTTCAAAGGTGTTGTGCAGATAGATGTTTCATGTTTTTCATCGTTCTGAAATATCTCACATGTAAAGGACCAACTAAAGAGTAACTCTATTGGCCCGATTCCAAATTAGGAAGTTACATCTTTCTTACACACATTTCCTACGCACTTCTCAGTAGTTGGTTTTCAGACTTAACAGGCTTTGCAGGCATGGTTCCCTTGCGTTCGCTGCATAAATGTAATTCAACCGCTGAAAACCTTTCCTCTTGCTGGCCAACAGATTTTCTTGTGGAGTTTTCATTGAATAGTTTCGAGTACATTTATCTTAAGCCATCCCTTTAAATACGGTGTACCTTTAAGTTATAATTTTGTCGACAGACTCACTAGAATAAATGGAGGGAACAGGTTCAGAATATTAGGGATCAATGAAAGAAAGCCATCTAAATATATGCATATTCGTCTCTTTCAGCACCAATTGGTAGATACAATTTTTTGATAATTTAGGGTAAGAAAAGTATTTATTATATCCTAAAAGAACAGGTTTGGAGAGCCTTTACGCACAAAACAAAGAAAACGGGTTTGATTTATTCTGAAAATTGCGATATTCAGTTCTTCAACCCATGATAATGTTGGCAGGTTAGTGTACATATAATTATAATATGTATAATAGTAGGCTATACTCTTGTCTATGTCACGTGTGCTCCCTCTCTGGCCTCTAGGTCACCAGGCTGCTCGTTATGACGCACACCTGTCACCATCGTTACGCGCACCTGTGCGTCATCAGACTCACCTGGACTCCATCACCTACCTGATTGCCTTCCCTATATATGTCAATCCCTTTGGTTCCTTCCCCAGGTGTTATTGTTTCTGTTCCAGTGTTTAGTCTGTATGATGTTTGTGGTTCTTGGTTTATGTTGCATTTATTTATTAAAACACTCACTCCCTGAACTTGCTTCCTGACTCTCAGCGCACATCGTTACAGTCTATTGCCTGCACTAACCTTGGAACTGTGTGATGACACAGTCAAGGATTGCACCATGCATCGGGTTAAAACTCTTAGGCTTGGTCTGTGCTCCACTCCATAACAATGTAATTAGCCTGCATGTCTTTTTAAATATGATCAACTGTTACTAATGATCCTCAGCAACAACCACATGGCCGTGATGGCGTTTACAGAGGAAGCATATGAAGGTAAACAAAACAATGTAATTAAATGGAATGATAATATAGGCTATACCAACTGAAGGGAACTAACAGTAAATTGGCAGTTGAATATGTGTGGTTATTAGGCCTGCTGAAGGTCGATACTGATAGTGGCTAATATTTAACATGATAGAAATAGGAGACAGAGAAAGTCGGGGTAGCCTGTAATAAAGACTTTCGAGAGTGCGCATCCCTGCAAGTTAAAAGGCTGTACAATTTAAATTCTGCATAAATGCACAGCATTTCATAAACTTTACTGTGGAAAAAAGTGACTGGTTTCACATTTGTCTCCAGCGATTATAAGGTAAAATAGATCTAAAACAAGTAGAATTTATATTTAGGCTACAATTCCCTTATCCAAACAGATTACACATTTATCTAGCTCTTATCGATAGCTCTTGTCTATTTGAAAATTACAGTGCATGGAGAATGGTGTTATTTCTATCAGAAAACAGGAAGTAGGCCTAGATGTTTTTCCACTTGGAACCTGTAGGTTCTCTAGACGTTATTCTAGGTTTCCTCGCGCATAAAGTAGGTGGAATTATTAGGGAATTAAGTCAAAATCATAATATGCCACACCTTAATTTATTCGAGCTCCACTCAAAACAAACAGCAGGTGAAGAGCACAATATTATCATGCTTAAGGTCAAGGAAAAATGCATAAAAACTTAATTACGTTCCATTTACGCACGCTTAACTCGGGTCAGAATTGGGGCCTTAGTGAATATATCATTTTTTACCTAAATGTCAGATAAAACTTTATAGTCCCAAGGCCTAGCATATTTATCCACCCAGGCTACCTAAACCTACAAGTGTGTTTATCTCTCTCTCGCTCCCCATACAGTCTGGTGTTTACAGCTCTGCTGTGTGAAGCGCTTCCCTGCGGCTCCATGCTCTCCACACATCACACGATTTGTCATGGATCACAGGCCTGAGCCAGAGCTATAGAACCAGTGCCAGGAACTCAGTGGGAAACCAAGAGAGACAAAGGTTATCCAGGATCAGATCAGATAGGGATACAGTTTAGTAGAGATAAGGAAAAGTATAGATGATAGATTCACATTGTCATACCCATACCTCCTTGTCTGAAACCTTGGTGGCTTGGTTCAGAAAAGCATAGCTATAGATTTATAGTGTTGGTTGGGTTGGGATACCTCTACCGCTGCTGCTCAGTTGTTATGATAGTGCCCATATTCAACTGATCTCATGTGCAGTAGCAATATTGTAGGCATAATGAGTATCGAGGCCATAAACTGCAAGGGGTAGATGAACGATCTCTGGAAAACAAATCTGAAACACTAATATTTATTCAAGAATTTCTCATTTGGAAGCATGGAAGGAAAGAGAAAACAGAGCTTGTTAAAAAATGTTCAGGGTGCTTTGAAAAAGTGTCTTTTATCCACTCTTTAGATGATGTTATAGAAAGCCTGATCCGTTTCACATCAGTTGGAGGTGAATTTGGTGAGGTATTAAAGCAGAAATGTCCTGATTTAAGGAGTGTTGATCTGCCTTTATTAGACACTTAGCACCTCATCAGCCGACCTTCAGACGGGGGTAGTTAACATGGAGTTTGGAGCTGCTCCAGCCACGGCGGGTGGGTGTTTTTTCTGCTGGTGGCATAGCTACCATCCTGACACAGGACCACAGGCAGCAGCCATGCAGTCATCCTCACCTAGTTGTTTGTAAGGCTGATTCATCCTTGGGGTGGGTCTACTGTACTGTACTGGTCTACTGTAATGGTTCTATGGTTGGTGGTCTCTAGTGGTGTGTGGTGTGTGGGTGTGTGTGTGTGTGTGTGTGTGTGTGTGTGTGTGTGTGTGTGTGTGTGTGTGTGTGTGTGTGTGTGTGTGTGTGTGTGTGTGTGTGTGTGTGTGTGTGTGTGTGTGTGTGTGTGTGTGTGTGGGTGTGTGTGTGTGTGTGTGTGTGTGTGTGTGTGTGTGCCTGTGTGTGTGTGTGTACTGTAGCTGTGCAGAAAATGATTTAATGTCCTTGTCGGTCACCCCCTCCCCCCCCCTCCCCCAGTGGTGAAATACAGTGTGGGCTTCCAACAGTCATTTATCACAAATAACGTATTTCCAAAAAATAAAGGTTTGTGTAATGAAATTGAAAAAACAAAACATAGCTAAACGAGTTCAACCTGTAATAAAAAACAGACATGCCAAGCAGCATGAGGAGGCGGAGAGGCTGTTTCATTCGCTGCCAGGGTTCCCCTGAGGTGGGGAACTGGTTGGTGGGGAAACTTTACATTATAAGGAATAATTAAGGCTTGGATGCAGCAAGGCAGTTAGACGCTCCTAATTGTTATGGGCCCTATCAAAACCAATGACCCCCCCCATCACCCCAACACTCCACTCCGCATCAGTTTGTAACAGTTGAAACTCCCCCCCCAAAGTTGAACCCCCCTCCCGGCATCTCCATATCACATTCTATGAATTTATGTAGATTTGTACATTGGAAAGCGGCTAACACTGTCTTCTGGTGTGTAGATGACCCGAGTTCAAACCCAAGTCAGTCACATGAGAACATGGAGAGTGGAGGGACATAGATATCTAGATATGACACATTTTTCACCCTGACTGCTACCCAACACTGACCTTCTGTATACCAGCTCCACCTTAATTGAATTAACAATAAAATATGGCTATTAAAACAACCATTGAATAATCTGGTCTTTTTCTCAACACCTTTGTAGCAGAACAACTGATCTGACACATATGGGTCCATGAAGTCTGTCTGATTTACCGTCCAGCTAACTGACACGAATGGAATGGAATTAATCGGTCCTGTTATTTATTGAGCATTATACATTTTACAGTTGCAAGTTTACCCTCTTCTCATTTTCTCATCTCTCTCTGGAAGCCTCTTTTCTCTGTATCTGCATGAGTTGATGTAACGCTTGTTAGCTGCGTCCTCCTCCAAGCTCTACTCTGAGTCTAAACTTCAGAGCCCTGGCTTGCCTCATTGGCTGGGGAAAAAATAAAAACGATACATTAAAATGTTTGGAAATTATCCTTTTAAATGTCAAAGGAATCAAAGTAAAAAGTGAGATTTTTTTATTTTATTAAAGCTTTATTTAACTAGGCAAGTCAAATTGATGCATACAGTATGTGTGAAGTATTAAATGGACACTTTGGGATTTTGGCAAAGAGGCCCATTATCTTCCAGAGTCAGATTAACATGTGGATACCATTTCTATGTCTCTGTGTGTAGTTTGAAGGAAGTTGCTAACTAGCGCTAATGCAATTGCTAACTAGAGTTAGTAAGTCTATGGGTAGCAGATACCCTTAGACTTCCAGTCATTGCACCAATGCTAGTTAGCATTGACTCGCGAAGATACCTCTAACTTCCTTTATACTGGACACAGATACATTTTAGTAGGGCTGGGCGGTATACCGTATTTTATGAAATACCAGTATTGGTGCAGGACCGGTTTGGGTTTTTACTTGACCTTCTATACTGGAATGTTTGTTTTGTTAAATGTGATACGCAATGTGTAATCTCAATTTCTATAGTTTACTTCGCTACTTGAGTCATCTCTCTCAGCTCTTTCTCTCTGTGCCACTTTCCACACAGACCTAGCCACGCCCGCTGTCACTCAAGGAGCGCATTTGATGACTCTTGTGTTCAGTCTTCATGGTCAATGCAGCACATGCAACAATGTTGATGACAACAATGCTGTTTTCACTTTGCTTCTTAATATAAATCCACTAGCGTTCTATAATAACACTATTAGTTTGTGTTTCTTACATCAGCAAACAGCTAGTTTGTCTTTTGTTAGCAAGTTACACTAAATCTTGTGAGATGCTAATTGTTAGCCGCTAATGCCAATAGCTAGCTAATAAATGTACTGAGTAAGAGCAAACATAGCTAGCTAATACAGCCTGATAATACCAGTGATGGTGTAGACCTACGTAAATCAGCATGTTGTTTGTGCAACAGTGTCTTCTAAATCAAAGAGGAATATGTAAAGCAAGAATATGTTAGCTACATGAAGTAGCTAAGAGAAAACATGCAACCTGGCCAAAGTTTATAGGGTCCCCTAGGAAACACCTATCAACACTTTAGTTCGTACCCTGTCACAATAACTCCTCCCTAGCATTTTAATTCGTTGTCATCTCAAACAACACTGTATTCAAAGTGCCCACTATTATATTCTAACTATAGAATTAGAATAGTCATTCTATTTCCATGTTTTCAATTTTGCTCTAATTCGCAAGTCAAATCGCAATTGCAACATTTGGTTAAAAATATGTCCTCGATTATTTGCCCATATCGTGCAGTCCTATGTGGCAGTGTGGAAATTATCTCAATTGAGCAGTAGTGTAAAGTACTTAAGTAAAAATACTTTCAAGTACTACTTAAGTAAAAATACTTTCAAGTACTACTTCAGTAAAAATACTTTCAAGTACTACTTAACTTTTTTTTGGTAACTGTACTTTACTATTTTCATTTTTGACAACTTTTACTTTTACTTCACTACATTCCTAAAGAAAATGCTGTACTTTTACTCCATACATTTTCCCTGACACCTAAAAGTACTCCTAAAGTAATGCTTAGCAGGACAGGAAAATGGTCCAATTCACGCACTTGTCAAGCGAATGAAGAATCAATGGGTACATGCAGTATAATTAATTTATAAGTCCAAAAATGTATGTAACTGCTGATTGCCACTTTAAATGATCCTTGTTGGACTTTATGAGCTGACTCATAGACATGACTGACACACACACACACACACACACACACACACACACACACACACACACTACACACACACACACACACACACACACACACACACACACACACACACACACACACACACACACACACACACACACACACACACACACACACACACACACACACACACAACACACAACAACAACAACCACACACAACCGACACGGGCAAGGCCAAGGCCCTGCTATTCTAAACGTTTTAGACTGGATGAGTTTTTCCATTTCCCTCTCCAGAGGGAGAGCAGGCTCTGTGTCAGCACCTGGCAGGGGGCTCAGACAGTACCCTTTACACAGTCTAGAGCAACAAGGTGGTCTCTATCTGCACGCTGTGGGAACTCACTCGTAGTAAAAGAGGTCAATTATCAAGTGAAACTACTGCGGTTAGAATCTGTAGTCTCTTTCCCCAGTCATACAAGGGAGTTAAGTAGTTAAACAGCGAGGGGGTGGGCAATAATGGTGTGTGTATATATAGAGAGCAGGAGAGAGCGAGTGAGAGAGACAGCGCGAAAGAGAGCATGAGAGCGAGAGATTGAGAGAGAGCCCCCTAAGCAAGCTGGTACTGGGGCTCTTTTTACAAACACAGAGAGCCCCAGGACAGCAACACAATTAGACCCAACCAAATCATGAGAAAAGAAAAAGATAATTACTTGACACTTTGACACAAACAGAGCAAACTAGAATGCTATTTGGCCCTAAACAGAGAGTACACAGTGGCAGAATACCTGACCACCGTGACTGACCCAAACTTAAGGAAAGCTTTGACTATGTACAGACTCAGTGAGCATAGCCTTGCTATTGAGAAAGGCCGCCGTAGGCAGACATGGCTCTCAAGAGAAGACAGGCTATGTGCACACTGCCCACAAAATAAGGTGGAAACTGAGCTGCACTTCCTAATCTTCTGCAAAATGTATGACCATATTGGAGACACATATTTCCCTCAGATTACTCAGATCCACAAAGAATTCGAAAACAAACCCAATTTTGATAAATTCCCATATCTACTGGGTGAAATACCACAGTGTGCCATCACAGCAGCAAGATTTGTGACCTGTTGCCACAAGAAAAGGGCAACCAGTGAAGAACAAACACCATTGTAAATACAACCCATATTTATGCTTATTTATTTTCCGTTTTGTACTTTAACTATTTCCACATTATATGACATATAAAATGTCTTTATTCTTTTGGAACTTTTGTGAGTGTAATGTTTACTGTAAATTGTTTTGTTTTGTATCTTATCTATTTTGCTTAACATATATTTTCCATGCCAATAAAGCCCTTAAACTGATTTGAGAGTTTAGCAAGAGAGGGATAGAGTGAGTGTGAGAGAGAGAAAGAGAGAGCGAGAGTGAGAGCTGGAATATCTCATACAGTGTACGCACACACACACACACACACCACCCATCATATCAAATCATCCATGTGGAACATTAGAGAAATAACAAGCACATTGAGATGACATCACTCCTTTGGTTTAGGAGAAGAAAAGGCTTCTGTTCTGTGGGTGTTAAAGTAAGGGTGGAAAATAAAGAAAACTACGTAAACTCACATCCCTCCACACAGTAACACAACACACTGAAGAAACACCATCAATACCACTGCCCTGGAAAAGCCAAGGCGGTTTTGGATCTGGAGCGACAGTACTGTACGTCTAGGTCTCAGAAAGGCAGTAACGATGTATTTCAACAATGTATTCAGAAGGAGCAGTAATACCAGTTTGTCTGTAGCTTACAGAAGTTCGCATTTTTCCATTTCATTCATGTCCCGGTTTGATATTGTCAGTTCGGTTGACCAGCCAGTCCATATTTCTGAGGTTCATATCTTTGACATTGCAGTATTAGCAGAGTGAGGGCTCACTGCAACTTACATCTCACATATTTTACGAGTTGAAGAATGTTGGATGTGTCTTTTTGAGACCGATAATCAGTTACAGTAGATGAATCACCACCCCCTTCTTCAGGTTGAATCCGTCTAAGGTTTGACGTAAAGAAGTTTACCTTGGCTTGGTTCAGCAGGTGTTCCTTGGCATCAACCAACCGACTGTAGCTCTATGAAAGTTTGTAGCCGATCTACACTACCTGGTTTAAAGAGGTGAGGTTGGTGTCCCAAGGGAGAAGGAGAATGGATCTTCAATGCACTAAGGTGCTCAGAACGCATACACTGACAGGTATCGAGACTAGGGTTGCAAAGGGAGGTTATAATATATTACTGGAAACTTTGTGCATTTACCAGTAAACTACCAGAATGTTGGTATCTTTCAAGGATTTGATGTATTCTATCACACCTAGTGGCCCTTTTGGGTACTTCAGATTATCACGTAAAATGTATGAAATAATTAAACAAGATGTTTTAAAAATATATACTGTATATAGAATGACAAAGCTGTAAAACATTATCCTAGATATAAACCATCAACTTAGTGAATTCCATTGGTGTTTAATATGAAGCTTTCACTGTGAAAATAATATTTTTTACACACTTATTTATGCCAATATGTATTTGTTGTCAATGTTTTGGTGTCAAACTGGTGGCAGTTGTGAACACAGTCAATAATTTTTTGCAGGGATAATTGAAAATAATGCCAATGTTGATTTGATGCTTTTTCTCATGAATTTGTCTATTTTCTCTTGAACCATATACTCTATCAACTAGAAACTCATCGACAATATGGACACAGATATAATAAGTGAATACTATATATGAATACAATGTTTAAATGTTTTTCAAGTATAAATTACCAAAGTTACGATAGATTGCCATAGAGTTACTGCTAATTACCAATAATACTGAAGATTCCGGTAACTTTGGTAAATTACCGGTAGTTTTGCAACCCTAATTCAGACCATTATATTTGGAAAAACATTGTATCCACTTCCGTTCCCCCAGGGCATGCCAACCTTTACACAGCAAGAGAAGTCAGGGAATGAGCACCAAGCCCCGATCTTAATTGCCAACGTGAAGCTACTGACAGGCGAGACAGAGAAGAGAGCTGATTATTAGTGTTTACTGGTCACACCACCAACCAACTAGCAGACCAACCAACAGAACAACCAACCACAACGACTTTACGATGACCACACACTCATGATTACTAAGGGCCGGTTTCCTGGGCACAGATTAAGCCTAGTCTTGGACTAAAAATCTAAAATGTTGTCCAGGACTAGAGTTAATCTGTGTCAGGGAAACCAGCCCTAAATCGAATATGGCTTTGGTTCACATCTAAAATTATATTTAATATCAGAGGGGAGAGGGTATTTTAACGTATTGCATCTTTAAACGCTGGCCCGGTGGTCAGTGATTTACGAGAATACCATAACGGAATTCAGTAAACCCACATGATGAATCACACAATCACTTTCTCATTAAAGATGTGGCTCAGTTTATCTGCTCACTCAACTATGCAGTTTACTCCTCCCGCCCCTCCTCACATGTCACATTAACATCATCTACATCGCTTTTATTGCTCCAATCAGGTTGGGGCTTTGTCCAAAATGGCACCCTATTCTCTATGGGTCCTATGGGCCCTGGTAAAAAGTAGTGCACTAAATAGGGAATAGGTTACCATTTGGGATGCAGCCTGGATATTTTATAAGCACCGTAAGTAGGCTGTTGTTTGTAGTGTGTTAACTCATCCCCTCCCAACAGGGAGGGACATCAATAATGCTTGACATTAAATAGCTCCCAGTTTTATAGTTTAATAGAAATTTCCATCCCAGTGATAAATCTAATGTTTTGGAATCCATTCATATCAATGCCTTCATGCATTTTTTTGCATTGACGATATTACAGATTGACAATATTTCAGGGAAGAATCTGGACTGGAAGGCTTCATAATTTATCTGTACGCTCACTACTAGTCTGAGCCATGAAAACTGCTAACATTAACAACAACATCAACATGCATCTCTATTATGTAATAAAGGATTTATTAATCATCTATGACCATGTAGAAGTAACCGATAGACAATAGGGACCATTGCCTTGCAACATGCTCTGTTTTCCCCCACAATAGCTGGAAACATAGCTTTTTATTATGCCCTGTTTTCCCCCACCAGAGCTGGAACCATTTAAAACCACATCTTTTTAATATGCTCTGTTTTGTCCCACCATAGCTGGACTGTGGCATTGTTGTTCAGACTGGAATGAATCATAGGTCAGAGGTTAGGTCTCTCTGTTCTCCTCCTGTAACGWAGKGTTCATTATGTTTTATACAGCTCATCCATTCCTTCCCTWCATGCTGCAGATTTACAGTGTTGTTTGTTCTSTTTGACCTCGGTACGAACTAGCTAGCCCATGCAAAGCAAGGCACAAAACCCACCATGTACCCTCACAACCACAGGATGCATTACTACGATTAACCGTCTTTTTACTAAAGACCTACAGTATATGGACAAAGCCAAGCAGACGTTGACTAGAACATTCAAGGGAGTCAATCTTTCATTCTTTCGTTTTTTTTCCATCTGTAAACTTTTTTTTGTAGCTTCTTCTAACTTCATGTTTCAGATTCTGTAATGCTGTAGCTAGTTAGCAAGTATGCATCCCAAATGGCCCCCTATTCCTTATATAGTGCACTGCTTTTGACCAGAGCCCTATGGGACCTGATCAAAACAAGTTCATTATAAAGGGAATAAGGTGCTATTTGGGAAGCAGCTCTAGTGGTTGTCTGTGGGTCGTTGTGAGGAGGGCTCCAGCCTGCTGGCTCCTAGTAGCACCTGGATGGACTAGCCAGCCCACCCCCCTGGTCTGCTAACAAGGCCTGGCAGCACTGCTTCATCCACCTCCAGCTGGGGAACAGGCTCTTAGATGTGCCTTAAAATGATGATGAGTTGGCAGGTTATTAGTGCTTTTTCTATTCTTGCCCTGACATATGAGCTATGATCTTTGAATTGTGTTGTGGTTGAATGCCAAGTGTCTGGCTTGCAGTGATTCAGCTCAAGCACGAAGTGGTTACCTACCTGCTAGAATTTGACCAAGATGGTAGAGGATGCGATGCATGTGAAAATGTGACAAGTACCATCCACTCCCATTATCAGGTATCAAGGTAAGACCCATATGCAGACATGTCAAATTGACAATGGTTTAATATTCCAACAGGGGCAGGCAATAGACAGGTCAAGACAAGCAGGGTCAGTAAACCAGAGGTGGGGAAATGGTACCGGACAGCAGGCAGGGTCAGGGTAGACAGAGGTCAACAATCCAGAGGTGGGGCAAAGGTACAGGTCGGCAGGCAGGGTCAGGGGCAGACTGAGTGGTCAGGCAGGCGGGCTCAGAGTCCAGACAGGCAAGGGTCAAAACCAGGAGGGCGAGAAAAAGAGAGACTGGGAAAAGCAGGAGCTGAGAACAAAAACGCTGGTTGACTCGACAAACAAGACGAACTGGCAACGGACAAACAGAGAACACAGGTATAAATACACAGGGGATAATGGGGTAGATGGGCGAGACATGGCGAGACAATCACAAGGACAGGTGAAACAGATCAGTGTGTGACACCCACGTCAACGCAAGATTGATGTTGAACTTACAGAGATGTGACTGAAATCCCAAATAATAGCCTGTCATACTTCAGTACCACAGGAGGCTGCTGAGAGGAGGACGGCTCACAACAATGACTGGAACGCAGTCAATGGAATGGCATCAAACACATGGAAACCATGTTTGATGTATTTGATGCCATTCCATTAATTCCTCTCCAGCCATGGCCACGAGCCCGTCCTCCCAAATTAAGGCGGCAGCAACCTCCTGTGATCAGTACACTTACTGTGACCATCAATGAGAACTCTGCAGTCCTAGGTCTGTGGTACGGGTATGTACCACGTGTGCCTGCCATTTTTTCAGTGTCTTCAAATGGCACCTAATATGTGTTATTCACTCCTCCAACTCATCACTCCATTCCATTCAAGTCCTGCCAGGTTTAACCTTTCACCTCAATGAATCAAGACAATGAAATCTGTACGCTCGCAGTATTTAAGTAGGATTTGTTGGTTTGTAGCCCTGAAATCGTCAGTAGTAGAAAAAGTGAAGGTTCACACTACTGGAATTGAGGAGGATAAAACCTTAATTTCCGTACATTCATTTCTATATTATATCCGTGACTATTCTAATCTATATCAAACACTACATATTATGAATGAACATTTTCCCTTCAGGTCTAGGAGGCCCCATGCTGAGGCCCCATGCTGAGAGACATGTTAACTATAAGAACATCATTGCATCTTTGAACTCTGAATTACCATATAGTAACTTATATTTATAGTCAATGGGGTAATCTGCAGTTGCTACATCCATTGTTGGACTTAAAATGTACAGTATGATATGTACCCATTGATTCTTGAAGAATATAACTTATAAAATGCCTCATAAGCTTTGTTCAACTGTCGTACCCCATCAGAACCCAAATTTGAAGCTTGTTTTACTCCAATGTATGTAAACAAAATAAATGTAAACAAACACTTTATAGACATGGTTTAAACTATCATTTTGATTTCATGTGTGGTCAGTCCTTGCATCCAGAGCTCTGTCTATGAATTTGAGAGTGCCTCGATTTCTCCAGCCCCATCCCTCAGCTTTTTACTGAAACAGGGGCAAGGAAAACACTTTGTTTTTGTTTCAACTGTTGAATGCGCTTTAAGGGAGGAACTTGAAAATAGCATTTTTATCTAAGCCCGCTACACAAGAGTAACAGAAGAACTTAGCTTGCGTGATGACTAATCTCGACACTTGAAACCTGATGACTTGCGTTAGCTACCACAAGCCGGCTTACACAATCACGTGGCATGCAGGATACCTGGGTTTGATTCCTGGTCAGTCAAACGTATATAAATGTCTAATGCTTATTACTATGAACGTCCATAGTCACCGGTCAGTCATCACTGTTGTGTTGCATCCCGATCCACACTCATCGCTCAGCAGCGATGTCTGAACACATCCATCCGCCAGTCAGCGAGCAGCCTTGTCCTTTGGAAGAGCTGCTATTGTTCCATCTGACAGAATACAGTTAAAGCCTCCAGCCTGGTTGAATAGAAACGGCAGCAGTGGATAGATACTGAGCCCTACGGTCTGAGGTCTGAGGTCTGCAGCTATGTGGAGGTTAGCAGTAGTAGTGACAGGCTCTATAAGCCTCCACCCTTTGATGTCCACCATCCAGCCCCCTGTGGGAGTTGAAAGGGTAACGTGAGAACCCAGAACCCAGGACCCACAATGCCGCTCTCACCTGGGCTCTTTGAAGATGGGACAGGGCCAAGTAGGCCTAGGACATCTCCATCATTTCAGACACACACACAAGGACAGAGCACACACACACATATCTCACTGGCTTTGTTTTGGTGAGTGTATAGTCAAACCACTCCAGTGGTCTTTTGTTAGCGTGTGCTCCATGCTGCTCCTGTTTCACTCTGCTGTTTATCATTCGATGGATGTCATACTGTGGTCTGGTCAGTCAATCTCTGTGTGGAGTAAAACTGAACCCTACTCTGTGTGGAGTAACACTGAACCCTACTCTGTGTGGAGTAACACTGAACCCTACTCTGTGTGGAGTAATACTGAAACCGCTACTTGGTGTTGGTAATACTGAACCCTACCTGGTGTTGAGAGTAAACTGACCCTACTCTGTTGTGGAGTAAGTACTGAAACCTACTCTGTGTGGGAGTAACACTGAACCCTACTCTTGTGTTGAGTATACTGAACCTACTCTGTGTTGAGTAACACTGAACTACTGTGGTGGAGTAATACTGAACCTACTCTGTGTGGAGTAATACTGAACCCTACTCTGTGTTGAGTAACACTTGAACCTACTCTGTGTTGAGTAATACTGAACCCTAGTCTGTGTTGAGTAACACAGAAACACTATCTCTGTGTGGAGTAACACTGAACCCTACTCTGTGTGGAGTAACACTGAACCTACTCTGTGTTGAGTTACACTGAACCCTACTCTGTGTGAGTAATACTGAACCTACTCTGTGTGGAGTAATACTGAACCTACTCTGTGTTGAGTAATACTGAACCCTACTCTGTGTTGAGTAAACTGAACCCTACTCTGTGTGGAGTAATACTGACCCTACTCTGTGTGGAGTACACTGAACCCTACTCTGTGTGGAGTAACATGAACCTACTCTGTGTGGAGAAATAACTGAACCTACTCTGTTGTGGAGTAACATGAACCCTACTCTGTGTGGAGTAACACTGAACCCTACTCTGTGTGGAGTAACTGAACCCTACTCTGTGTGGAGTAATACTGAACCTACTCTTGTGTGGAGTAAACTGAACCTACTCTGTGTGGAGTAATACTGACCCTACTCTGTGTGGAGTAACTGAACCTACTGTGTGGGGTAATACTGAACCCTACTCTGTGTGGAGTAAACTGGACCTACTCTGTGTGGAGTAATATGAACCTATCTGTGTGGAGTTACACTACCTACTGAACCTACTCTGTGTGGAGTAACACTGAACCCTACTCTGTGTGGAGTAATACTGAACCTACTCTGTGTGGAGTAATACTGTACCGTCTACTGTCTGGTGTGGAGTAATACTGACCCTACTCTGTGTGGAGTAAACTGCACCCTACTCTGTGTGGAGTAACACTGAACCCTACTCTGTGTGGAGTAACATGAAACCCTACTTCTGTGTGGAGTAAACTGAACCTAGCTCTGTGTGGGTATACTGAACTTTGTAGCGATGTTTAGTCTGTGTGGAGTAATACCTGAACTATCTGTGTGGGAGTTACATGACCTACTCTGTGTGGAGTACACTGAACCCTACTCTGTGTGGAGTAAACTGAACCTACTCTGTGTGGAGTAACACTGAACCTACTCTGTGTGGGGTAACACTGACCCTACTCTGTGTGGAGTAACACTGACGCCTACTTGTGTGGTGTAATACTGAACGCCTACTCTGTTGTGGAGTAACACTGAACCCTATCTGTTGTGGAGTACACTGAACCCTACTGTGTGGAGTAATACTGAACCCTAACTCTGTGTGGAGTAACACTGAACCCTACTCTGTGTGGAGTTAATACTGAACCTACTCTGTGTGGGAGTAATACTGAACCTACTCTGTGTTGAGTAACACTGAACCTACTCTGTGTTGAGTATACTGAATCTACTCTGTGTGAGTACACACTGACCAATCTGTGTGGAGTAACACGGAACCCTACTCTGTGTGGAGTAACACTGGAACCCTACTCTGTGTGGAGTAACACTGAACCTCTTTTGTGTTGAGTAATCACTGAACCCTACTCTGTGTGGAGTAATACTGAACCCTACTTGTGTGGGAGTATTATTGAACCTACTCTGTGTGGAGTTAACTGAACCTACTCTGTGTGGAGTAACACTGAACGCTACTCTGTGTGGGGTAACATGAACCCTACTTCTGTGTGGAGTAACACTGACCCTACTCTGTGTGGGTTACAGAACCCTGACTTCTGTGTGGAGTAATACTGAACCCTACTCTGTGTGGAGTACACTGAACCTACTCTGTGGTGGAGTAATACTGAACCTACTCTGTGTGGAGTAACTGACCCTATCTGTGTGGGAGTATCTGAACCCTACTCTGTGTGGAGTAACACTGAAACCTACTCTCGTGTGGAGTAACACTGAACCCTACTCTGTGTGGAGTAACATGACCTACTCTGTGTGGAGTAATCATGAACCCTACTCTGTGTGGAGTAAACTGACCCTACTCTGTGTGGAGTAACACTGAACCTACTCTGTGTGGAGTAACACTGAACCCTACTCTGTGTGGAGTAACAACTGCACGCTACTTGCTGCAAAATCTCTTCCACAATAAGACCAATGTCAACCCTCCAAGCTTCTGAAGAAATGTGGCCCTTATTTCAACATTGACAGACTTGTATTCTTAGTCTCACTCACTCTCAACAATCCAAGGCCAAGTGCAAGTAAACAATGGGGTTTGGTGGCCTCTTCAACATATACTATAAGCAAACTGACTTAATGGGACAATTCAGCAGTAATGTGCTATTACTAGGGCAGTCATACCTGACTGATCTGKCCACATGAGGGAGTCAGAGGGTCAACAACTCCCTCTCTCACCTACTGCTCTGTATACGACCAATCCTATAGTCCAGGCTTGAGTTGGAATAGAAATAGAGATGACGAGCCTGGGTTGTTGGCACCCCACCCCTTCATCCGACCATCCTTTCTCACCATCAACCCCTCCATCCTCCCTCCCTGCTCCCCTCTGACTGTGGACAGGTGAACTAGATACATCTAGGGGTCAGGGCAAGGTCACAGCACAGAGTAAAGAAAGATAAATGACTCTGCATGAGGTAACATCCCCCTCTCCGTCCACACACACACACACGCACACACACGCACACACACACACACACACACACACACCATTTAGGTGGACAGAAGCAGCTCATTGTCAGGTCAGCGAAGGTGCTGACGAGGCCTGTCCATCCCCCCACAGGGTTGACAATGGTTCCTGTCTGAAACAGAATAGGCCCTACCTGCACCTGGGAGAGATCCCATATTATCKGATATTAWTCTCTGTTCATAYTTAACCTCATGAATAATATCATATGATATCACAGGATGRCTGTCATATGAGAACGGTTCATAGTTGTTCTATTTCCCTCATCATTGTCTATTCTTCTTCATCTCTGTCTGCCTTAGAGGTATGGTGAGAGTTTGTAGTCGTTTCATGTCTGTTGTGTGTAGGCTACTTTAAAGCTGTTTTTGGTCAGTGCTTTATCAATCTCTATTGTATAACGCTCTGACTTTCAACCAGAGACATACAGTGATCAGTTACGTTTCTTCAGAGAGAAGGAATACAATCATTGACTTATAATACTGGATTACTGCATCATTTTAGTATTTAGTATTCTATTAGGATCCCCATTAGCTCACTGTTACTGATCCATGTAGTACTGTACTATTACTGATCCATGTTGTACAGCACTGTTACTGATCCATGTAGTACAGCACTGTTACTGATCCATGTAGTACAGCACTGTTACTGATCCATGTAGTACTGCACTGTTACTGATCCATGTAGTACAGCACTGTTACTGATCCATGTAGTACAGCACTGTTACTGATCCATGTTGTACAGCACTGTTACTGATCCATGTAGTACTGCACTGTTACTGATCCATGTAGTACTGCACTGTTACTGATCCATGTAGTACTGCACTGTTACTGATCCATGTTGTACAGCACTGTTACTGATCCATGTTGTACTGCACTGTTACTGATCCATGTTGAAAAAAAAAAAAAAATCATGGTTGTCACAGACTTGTTCTGATCATGTAGTCCTGACTGTTGGATCCATGTTGTAGCACTGTTACTGATCCACTGAGTACTGCATCTGTTTACTGAGCACTGTTATCCATGTAGTACAGCATGTTACTGATCATGTCGTACTTGCACTGTACTGATCATGTTGTAAGCAGCACTGGTTACTGATCCATGTTGTACTGCACTGTTACTGTATGTTTATCCATGTTAGTATGCACTGTTACTGATCCTGTTGGTACAGCACTGTTACTGATCCTGTTTTATGGTTACTGATCATGACGTATGCACTGTTACTGATCTACTATATTTCCATGTTGTACTGAGCACGTTACTGATCCATGCAGTACTGACTGTTACTGATCCATGTTGTACAGCACTGTTACTGATCCATGTTGCTACAGCACTGTTACTGATCCATGTTGTACAGTACTGTTATGATCAATGTTGGTACCACTGTTACTGATCCTGTAGTACAGCACTGTTACTGATCATGTGTACTGCACTGTTACTGATCCATGTTTGTACAGCACTGTTACTGATCCATGTTGTACATCACTGTTACTGATCATGTTGTACAGCACTGTTACTGATGCATGTTGTACAGCACTGTTACTGATCCATGTTGTACTAGCACTGTTACTGATCCATGTAGTAACTGCACTGTTACTGATCCATGTTGTACTGCACTGTTACTGATCCATGTGTACTGCACTGTACTGATCATGTTGTACGCACTGTTACTGATCCATGTACTGCTTCTCATTGCGGCGACAGGTAGCCTAGTGGTTAGGCGTGGGCCAGTAACCGAAGCTTCTAATCGAATACTGAGTAAAAATGTAAAAATCAGTCTTTCTGCCTGAACAAGGCAGTTAACACTGTTCTAGGGCTCATTGTAAATAAGAAACTGACTTGCCTGGTTAAATTTTTTTTTTTAAATGATGGTTACCACAATGCATGTCTACTGACCTCTGTGACCCCTGGTAACTTGCACAAAGCCACTCTCTCTCTGGCTCTCTCTCTCTCTCTTTCTCTTTCCCTCTCTCTCTCAGCATGGTGACCCTCTTTCCCTACCATCCTACCATCCTGTCTGTCTCTATACTGGAACTCTGGCAGCTCTGGCCCGGGCCGCAGCCCTCACCTCTGGGTGACTCTGAGCCTGGCAGGGTGACAGCCCAGTCTGTCTCCGTCAGGCTGGCCTGAACCAACACACCCTAATCCCAGGATCACCTTCCTCGCTGGGGACACAGGCTGGGGATCAAGCCCAGGAATCTCCAGTTTTTTTCATCACTGAACCACGTGACGCAGCGACATGCCAGCCACAGCCACGTCTGTTTAATTACAATGGCAGCATTAACACAGCTATTTTTGACTGTTGGAGCGCAGTGTGGGGAGATACAGGGGAACTGAAGACACGACTAGAGGAGAGAGGACAAGCTGGTGTTTTTTGGGGAGGGGGGTAAGGCTGGTGGTGTGGTGGTGGTGGTGGTGCGCATGCGTGTGGGTGTGTGTGTGCGTTTTTTTGCGTGTGTGTGGAGAGAGCGAGAGAGGAGAGGAGAGAGAGAGAGAGAGAGAGAGGAGAGAGAGAGAGAGAGAGAGAGAGGAGAGAGGAGAGGGAGAGAGAGAGAAGAGAGAGAGAGAGAGAGAGAGAGAGAGAGAGAGAGAGAGGGAGAGGAGAGAGAGAGAGAGAATGGAAGAGAGGGGGCTGATAAGAACATTTTAATCATAGCTGACATTCTGTCCATAACTTTCCCTGTAGCTCCACTGCCCACTCAGTGAGCTGGTCTGCTATCCCACACACATACACAACTCTCATCTCTATGCTCCATTCATACCAGGTTGGAGCATCTGAGACATTCCCACCATCTAGAAATATGTATCCGGGGGTCCACCTTTCTCAATCACAGCTTTCATAGCTGCAGCTGGGGAGGGACACACACACCTGATCACACTCCTGTCCCTCCTGGGATCAAAGACAGGTTCTTCCCACCTCATCAGATCATGCGTGTGCATGCGTGTGCTTGTGTGTGTGTGTTGTGTGCGTGCGTGCGTGTGTGGTTTGTGTGTTTGTTTGCGTGGTTGTGTGTGTGGTGACCCAATGTGTGTGCTGTCTATAACCTGTACCACACAGGCCATGCTGTTAGGCTGCACATTGAAGCATCGCTCCCTGGCTAGTCATTGGGAGATTCTAACAACACTCTAGTGTCTACAAATTATACAGTAGTAACCACACCTAACAAATCAGCATAGACCGATGGAGGATTTTACTCAATTTGAACCAGAGATCTTTAAATAAGATCTCATGTCATACGTATTCAACATGATGATCTCAGGTGTGTACCAGGAAACGTGGTATGGCCAGCCCATTATTTCCTGGTTAGGTTATAATGATGCGCGGCTGAGTCAGCGCGCTGGCACCAGCAGCTGCCGTTAATCAGGCTACTATACGGCAACTGTCGGAGCGGACAGGAGCCAATGGAGGGTGTCTGAACCTCCTGAATCTCTGGGTTGCCTTCAGTAGCGGCAGGACGATGATAAAATGTCCACATCTGCTTAGCTTCACCAGTCCGCGGTGAGGCAGAGAGGGACATAACGATAGGGAGTGTTTAGTAGTAAGTTGATTTAACTCATGAGGTGATGGTTCTGTTTTCTATCTTCAGAGAGAGAGAGAGGAGTATCCTAGCTAGTTCCAACCGGTCTGTGTGCTGTACTGCCTCGCTCCAAGACCTGAACAGAGAGAAGAGAAGAGAGAGAGAGGAGAGAGAGAGAGAGAGGAGAGAGAGAGAGAGGAGAGAGAGAGGAGAGGTCAGGGTACTTAAGCTTGTTACATTGGCAGTGTTGAAGTGACTCAAATTTTAAAAAAATTGCATATCCGATTCCAATCTGTTCTTCTTCTTGCAGTCTGAACAGCCAGAAAGCACATGGAATAAGATACTTTTTTTTCAAGCCAAATTTCAACCACCTTCGGTAGGTGGTTTGAAAATCAGATACAAATCTGATTCCTGGCCATTTGCCCTCAAGTGGTTTTTAGACTGTTATTTGGCATATCTTGTTGCTTGCTAGCTACTTGTTTGTACAGTTTGACAAGAACATGTGGTAGCTAACTAGCTTGTTAATAGTTTAAACAGCTATCTAGCTAGCTAGTTGACTGCAATGACTACCCAAAAGGATTTGTTTTGAAAGCTCTAAACTTTGAGGGCTTTAAAAGTGTTCTTACACTATGATTTTGAACATTCAAAGCAACTGGAAAATGTCCATGGCAGCATGTGCTGTCACCTTAGCTTGCTATACTTTAATACTTCTGCATGATAGAAAGCATGAGCACCACCACCAATCAATATAACTAGCGTAGCCATGTCAGCAAATGACTGCTGTCTGAACACACACAATCTGATCTTGGTCCATTGAACACTGCTGTGTGGACAGTCAGTATTCCAAACGGATTTGAAAGAACGACACTGATTTTGAGCATTAGAGCCTGTAGTGTTGAACAAGGCTTCAGTTTCTTGATGATGATCACAGTAGTGATAATATGGTTAGCCTTTTGTGCAAGTCATTTTCTCGTGACAAATAAGGTTGTAATTCAGCTCATCCCTCCTCAACTGACTCTGTATTTACTAATCCAGTAATG
>NC_036845.1:6216407-6236969 GCF_002910315.2 Salvelinus sp. IW2-2015
CCTGGTTAAATTTTTTTTTTTAAATGATGGTTCAACACAATGCATGTCTACTGACCTCTGTGACCCTGGTAACTTGACAAAGCAATTCTCTCTGGCTCCTCTCTCTCTCTTTCTCTTCTTCCCCTCTCTCTCTCAGCATGGTGACCCTCTTTCCCTACCATCCTACCATCCTGTCTGTCTCTATACTGGAACTTGGCAGCTCTGGCCCGGGCCGCAGCCCTCACCTCTGGTGGACTCTGAGCCTCTGGCACGGTGACAGCCCCAGTCTGTCTCCGTCAGGCTGGCCTGACCAACACCACCCTAATCCCAGGATCACCTTCCTCCGCTGGGGACACAGGCTGGGGATCAGTCCACATTCACTGAACCACGTGACGCAGCGGACATGCCAGCCACAGCCACGTCTGTTTAATTACATGGCAGCATTAACACAGCTATTTATTGACTGTTGGAGCGCAGTGTGGGGAGATACAGGGGAATGAAGACACGACTAGAGGAGAGAGGACAAGCTGGTGTTTTTTGGGGGGAGGGGGGTAAGGCTGGTGGTGGTGGTGGTGGTGGTGGTGTGCGCATGCGTGTGGGTGTGTGTGTGCGCTTTTGCGTGTGTGTGGAGAGAGCGAGAGAGCGAGAGAGAGAGAGAGAGAGAGAGAGGAGAGGAGAGAGAGAGAGGAGAGAGGAGAGAGAAGGAGGAAGAGAGAGAGAGAGAGAGAGAGAGAGAGAGAGGAGAGAGAGAGAGAGAGAGAGAGAGAGAGAGAGAGAGAGAGAATGGAAGAGAGGGGGCTGATAAGAACATTTTAATCATAGCTGACATTCTGTCCATAACCTTTCCTGTAGCTCCACTGCCCACTCAGTGAGCTGGTCTGCTATCCCACCACAATAACACAACCTCCCATCTCTATGCTCCATTCATCACCAGGTTGGAGCATCCTGGAACATTCCCACCATCTAGAAATCATGTAATCCCGGGCGGTCCACCTTTCTCCAATCACAGCTTTCATAGCTGCAGCTGGGGAGGGACACACACAACCTGATCACAATCCCTGTCCCTCCTGGGACTCAAGACAGGTTCTTCCCACCATCCAGATCATGCGTGTGCATGCGTGTGCTTGTGTGTGTGTGTTTGTGTGCGTGCGTGCGTGTGTGGTTGTGTGTTTGTTTGCGTGGTTGTGTGTGGGGTGACCCAATGTGTGTGCTGTCTATAACCTGTACCACACCAGGCCATGCTGCATTAGGTCTGCACATTGAAGCATCGCTCCCTGGCTAGTCATTGGAGAGTTCTAACAACACTCTAGTGTCTACAAATTATACAGTAGTAACCACACCTAACAAATCAGCATAGCCGATGGAGGATTTTACTCAATTTGAACCAGAGATCTTTAAATAAGATCTCATGTCATACGTATTCAACATGATGATCTCAGGTGTGTCACAGGAAACGTGTGTAATGGCCCAGCCCATTATTTCCTGGTTAGGTTATAATGATGCTGCGGCTGAGTCAGCCGGCTGGCACCAGCAGCTGCCGTTATCAGGCTACTAATCGAGCAACTGTCGGAGGGACAGGCAGCCAAATGGAGGGGTCTGAGAGACCTCCTGAATCTTTGGGGTTGCCTTCCGTAGCGGCATGACGATGATAAAATGTCCACATCTGCTTAGCTTCACCAGTCCGCGGTGAGGCAGAGAGGGACATAACGATAGGGAGTGTTTAGTAGTAAGTTGATTTAAACTCATGAGGTGATGGTTCTGTTTTCTATCTTCAGAGAGAGAGAGAGGAGTATCCTAGCTAGTTCCAACCGGTCTGTGTGCTGTACTGCCCTGCTCCAGACCTGCACAGAGAGAGAGAAAGAGAGAGAGAGAGAGAGAGAGAGAGAGAGAGAGAGAGAGAGAGAGAGAGAGAGAGGTCAAAGGTACTTAAGCCTTGTTCACATTGGCAGTTTGAAGTGACTCAAATTTAAAAAAATTGCATATCCGATTCCAATCTGTTCTTCTTCTTGCAGTCTGAACAGCCAGAAAGCACATGGAATAAGATACTTTTTTTTCAAGCCAAATTTCAAACCACCTTCGTAGGTGGTTTGAAATCAGATACAAATCTGATTCCTGGCCATTTGCCCTCAAGTGGTTTTTAGACTGTTATTTGGCATATCTTGTTGCTTGCTAGCTACTCTGTTGACAGTTTGACAAGAACATGTGGTAGCTAACTAGCTTGTTAATAGTTTAAACAGCTATCTAGCTAGCTAGTTGACTGCAATGACTACCCAAAAAGGATTTGTTTTGAAAGCTCTAAACTTTTGAGGCTTTAAAAGTGTTCTTACACTATGATTTTGAACATTCAAAGCAACTGGAAAATGTCCATGGCAGGCATTGCTGTCACCTTAGCTTGCTATATAACTTCTGCATGATAGAAAGCATGAGCACCACCACCAATCAATATAACTAGCGTAGCCATGTCAGCAAATGACTGCTGTCTGAACACACACAAATCTGATTTGGTCACTTGTAACATGCTGTGTGGACAGTCAGTATTCCAAAACGGATTTGAAAAACGACACTGATTTGAGCATTAAGGCCTGTAGTGTGAACAAGGCTTCAGTTCTTGATGATGACTCACAGTAGTGATAATATGGTTAGCCTTTTGTGCAAGTCATTTTCCCCCTCTGACAAATAGGTGTAATTCAGCCTCTCCCTCCTCAACTGACTCTGTATTTACTATACAGTACCATGATGTAAACTGTGAAGTAAGCAAACGGCATGATGTACTAATATTTCTACTCTATACAAAAATGATGAGATGTTCCTTCAGTAATTACAATTAGTTTAATCTTTATTATCCAGGAAATACTTTCAGATTAATAATCTTTTTTTAGAGGGAGTCCTGGAAGATGTTCTTTTGATGTAGTGAAATGAGTTGCAAAATCATATTTGAAAAACAAAAAAACTTGGAGGAGGTGGTAGGAAGAGTATCTTGCGGCCAGCTAGGGGTCAGTGAACCTGCAAATGGCCGTGGTCAGCCTATCAGAGGCCTCTGCAGTGTACCTCCGCAATACAGCCATGTCAGGAGAAGACAGATAAGGGAGGTAGACCTCTACTTGGCACATGATAAAACTAATTTGCGTGGAGCCAGTTTGATGTGGAAGGACTTGATGTGTGTGTGCGTGTGTGTGTGTGTGTTGCCGTCTGGATAATTGGAGTCAGGCAGGAGTTGTTGATGTGGCTGTATTGTTATCAGAGGAGGCCAGAGCAGGACCAGAGTGATAGAAGAGAGCTCTCTACCCCCTCCAAAGATATGCAGAGAAGACATGCTCTTACACAACAACCCTGGAGCATAGCACTGCCGACCGGCTATGTGTGTGCCAAGATAACCCTAATACACGCACGCACACACACACACATCCCATCTTCCCCCACACACACCTTACCTAAATGATGAAATACCAGTTTTAAAAATAGACAAAGGATGGCTATGTTCATTTGCAAGAACAATTTGTTCAAACCATTTTGAAAGGACAATTATTTTGTTTTAGCACAGTGCTGTATTATTACAGACACAGATCAACCTATCCATGAAGAGAACAACCTGAGTATTATTACAGACACATATCAACCTATCCATGACTGAGCGTAACAGACCTAGTGAGTTATTATTTACACGACACAATATAACCTATTCATGCATGAGAACAACCTGAGTATTATTACGATCTAGACGACAGAGCTCAACCTATCCATGATGAGAACAACCTGAGTGTTATTACAGACACATATCAACCTATCCATGAAGAGAACAACCTGAGTATATTACAGACCACATATCAACCTTTCATTGATGAGAACAACCTGAGTGTTATTACAGCACAATCAACCTTATCCATGATGAGAACACGCTGAGTGATTATTACCGACACATTCAACCTATCCATGATGAGAACAACCTGAGTATTATTACGGACACAGATCAACCTTCCATGATTGAGAACAACCTGAGTATTTTACAGACACAGTAATTATCTATCCATGAGGAAGAAACAACCCTGAGTATTATTACAGACCACAGATCAACCTATCCAGGATGAGACAACCTGAGTATTATTACAGACCAGATCAACCTATCCATGAAGAGAACAACCTGAGTATTATTACAGACACAGATCAACCTATCCATGAGAGAAACAACCTGAGTATTATTACAGACACAGTCAACCTATCACCATGAAGGAGAACAACCTGAGTATTATTACAGACACAGATCAACCTATCCATGAAGAGAACAACCTGAGTATTATTACAGCAACAGATATCCTATCCATGATGGAACAACCTGAGTATTATTACAGACACAGATCAACCTATCCATGAAGAGAACAACCTGAGTATTAAAGACACAGATCAACCTATCCATGATGAGAACAACCTGAGTATTATTACAGACACAGATCAACCTACTGAGAAGAGAACAACCTGAGTATTATTACAGACACAATATCATTCCATAGATGAGAAACAACCTGATATATTTACAGAACACAGATCAACCTCATGAAGAGAACAACCTGAGTATTATTAAGACACAGATCAACCTATCCATGATGAGCAACCTGAGTATTATTCGGACACAGATCAACCTATCCATGAGAGAAACCTGAGTATTATTACAGACACAGATCAACCTATCATGATGAGAACAACCTGAGTATTATTACAGACACAGATAACCTATCCATGATGAGAAACAACCTGAGTGTTATTACAGACACAGATCAACCTATCCATGATGAGAACACTGAGTGTTTATTACAGACACAGATCAACCTATCCATGAGAGAACAACTGAGTATTATTACAGACACAGATCAACTATCATGATGAGAACAACTGAGTGTTTACAGACACAGATCAACCTATCCATGATGAGAACAACCTGAGTATTATTACAGACACAGATCAACCTATCCATGAAGAGAACAACCTGAGTATTATTACAGACACAGATAACCTATCCATGAAGAGAACAACTGAGTGTTATTGACACATATCAACCTATCATGAGAGAACAATCTGAGTATTATTACAGACACATATCAACCTATCCATGAAGAGAACAACCTGAGTATTATTACAGACACAGATCAACCTATCCATGATGAGAACAACCTGAGTATTATTACAGACAAAGATTAATCTATCCATGATGAGAACAATCTGAGTATTATTACAGACACAGATCAACCTATCCATGAAGGAACAATCTGAGTATTATTACAGACACAGATCACCTATCCATGAAGAGAACAACCTGAGTATTATTACAGACACGATCAAACTATCATGATGAGAAACCTGAGTATTATTACAGACACAGATTAATCTATCCATGATGAGAACAACCTGAGTATTATTACGACACAGATCAACCTATCCATGATGAGAACAACCTGAGTATTATTACAGACACATATCAACCTATCCATGAAGAGAACAACCTGAGTATTATTACAGACACAGATCAACCTATCCATGATGAGACAACCTGAGTATTATTACAGACACAGATCAACCTATCCATGATGAGAACAACCTGAGTGTTATTACAGACACAGATCAACCTATCCATGATGAGAAACAACCTGAGTATTATTACAGACACAGATCAACCTATCCATGAAGAGAACAACCGAGAGTATTATTAACAGACACAGATCAACCTATCCATGAAGAGAACAACCTGGGTTTATTACAGACACATATCAACCTATCCATGAAGAGAACAATCTGAGTATTATTACAGACACAGATCAACCTATCCATGAGAGAACAATCTGAGTATTATTCAGACACATATCAACCTATCCATGAAGAGAACAACCTGGTATTATTACAGACACAGATCAACCTATCCATGATGAGAAACCTGAGTATATTACAGACACAGATTCATCTATCCATGATGAGAACAACTGAGTATTATTACAGACACAGATCAACCTATCCATGAAGAACAACTGAGTATTATTACAGACACAGATCACCTATCCATGAAGAGAACAACCTGAGTATTATTACAAGACACAGATCAACCTATCCATGATGAGAACAACCTGAGTATTATTACAGACACGATTAATCTATCCATGATGAGAACAACCTGAGTATTATTACAGACACAGATCAACCTATCCATGATGAGACAACCTGAGTATTATTACAGACACATATCAACCTATCCATGAAGAGAACAACCTGAGTATTATTCAGACACAGATCAACCTATCCATGATGAGAACAACCTGAGTATTATTACAGACACATATCAACCTATCCATGATGAGAACAACTGAGTATTATTACAGACACAGATCAACCATCCATGAGAGAACAACCTGAGTATTATTACAGACACAGATCAACCTATCCATGATGAGAACAACCTGAGTATTATTACAGACACAGATCAACCTATCCATGATGAGAACAACCTGAGTATTATTACAGACACAGATCAACCTATCCATGATGAGAAACCTGAGTATTATTACAGACACAGATCAACCTATCCATGATGAGAACAACCTGAGTATTATTACAGACACAGATCAACCTATCCACGAAGAGAACAACCTGAGTATTAACTAGGTAAGCCTGTTAAGAACAAATTCTTATTTACAATGACGGCCTACACTGGCCAAACCCGGACGATGCTGGACAAATTGTGCGCTGCCCTATGGGGACTCCCAATCACGGCCGGTTGTGATACAGCCTGAATGAGAACAACCTGAGATTATTTTTATAGCTGATATTTCAGTCAAAAATTTCTGATGATTATCATTTTACGAGTGATCTGTTCCATCCCTTATAAGGGAGAGAGGGGGTAAGAAAGAGAAAGATGGAGAGAATGAGTATGTTTGTGTGTCTTTTACCTGGATCGTAAATCGAGCCGGGATAGTTTAATAAAGTGCAGTGCACCCAGCGAAAGAGCAGTAAATCTGTTTTATTTGCTGTGTCCTAGGGTCACACTTCTCCTGACCTCTGACCTAACCACTAGAGGAGTATTGTGCTGCCTGTGTGGGATTTGCTTTCGCAGCTGTGTTGTTGTTCCTGCTAGACTGGCCTTTCTCCTTCTCACGGTCTCAACTGTCTGAAGATAGACTCCATACTTAGGGCTCAATTCAATCCATATTGCGGAAGTTCCGCTGTACAGCGCGATTTAAATTTAAACTTAATGTTCCCGCATTTGCTGGGATTGCATTCACGGTACACGCTTCATATGCCAGGTCAACCAAAATGTACCATAAAATGTCAATTGCACTATACAGCGGAACTTCTGCGATACGGATTGAATGGAGCCCTGAGGGTTCCAAAATTCAGGTAACTTTTGCTACTCCATAGACTCCATACTGCATCAGTGTTTGTTTTCCGTAAACTGATTACCGGCACCAAAATATGAATCCCTGTACGGTAAAATGAAAGTGCATACTGTGTGTACCTTTTTCATTCCACTTAGTATGTACTACATACAGTTAGTTGTCTGTTGCTTTCCCACTGTCCCTCTATGGTCATGAAAGCCAGTTTAAGGACTCAAAATCTCAAGAGAGTTATTTCTTTGATATATAGAACCTCTGATCAGTTCCTTTTCCCTGACAGATAGACAGTTGCACACACCTCTCCCTCTGCTTCAGACCAGAGAATGTAAACACTGTGGGAATGCAAACCAAATCTCTCTCTCATTCTCTGTTCACCATTTCCTCTCAAGAACTTTCTCTAGACCTCTTTTCCGTTACGTCTCCATTTCAAAGGACTTTTCACATTTTCAGGCTGAGCTTTGACTAAATAATCAGAGTATTGATTAATTGAGTTTGCAATTAGTTAGAGTAATAATTTCCGCATCAGAGTGTTGTCTGTACTGTATTGATAGGCTTGCAGACAGGCACACACAAACATGCACGCAAGCGCTCATACGCACACAAACACACACACGCATGCACTAATACACACAAACACACGCATACACACTCACACAAACTCTTGCATGCTTTTTGGGGGATGGAAACCTCTAAATTCCCTTGCTGCTGGACTCTTAACAAAAGTGCGTGCAGCAAGATAAAGAATGTTCCTGGTAATGTTGGGAAACTCCCCTGTCCCCCATCTATCCCTGTCCCCGTTCCTCACTCCTCCATATCCCTCTCTTTTTATTTTACTGTTATTTTACCAGGTAAGTTGACTGAGAACGCATTATCATTTACAGCAACAACCTGGGGAATAGTTACAGGGGATGAATGAGCCAATTATAAGCTGGGGATGAATAGGTGACCATGATGGTATGAGGGACAGCTTGGGAATTTAGCCAGGACACCAGGGTTAACACCCCTACTCTTACAATAGGTGCCATGGGATCTTTAATGACCGCAGAGAGTCAGGACACCCATTTAACATCTCATCCAAAAGACAGCACCCTACACAGGGCAATGTTCCCAATCACTGCCCTGGGGTAATGGGATATTTTTTAGACCAGAGGAAAGAGTGCCTCCTACTGGCCCTCCAACACCACTTCCAGCAGCATCTGGTCTCCCATCCAGGGACTGACCAGGACCAACCCTGCTTAGCTTCAGAAGCAAGCCAGCAGTGGGATCCAGGGTGGTATGCTCTTCTCTTCCCTGTCCCTCTCTCCTCTCCCTGTCCCTCTCCCCTCTCCTTTCCCTCTCTGATGAAACTGTGCGATTTGACAAGAGCTGTAATTTGAAACAAAAGAGAGAGAGAGACAGAAAGAGAGAGAGAGAGAGAGACAGGAAGAGATCACCTCACAGAGGACATGATACAACTAATCCATTTACTTACAATCTCACTCTTGTCTTGACTCTACTCGGGTAACAAGTGGTGTACGTTTGGTCTATAGCCCTACAGTATCTCAGTGAAGGCTGCATGCTACATACACTGACATGGAAGAATATTTATTCTTAAAATCCCAAATAAAATTGAGTTTGCACCCTGATACATCCTGATAAGTGGTGAATCTATTGAAGCCCTGCTCTTGTGAGCGGACCCCCTGCTGACTGCAGACATGGAACAATGATTACTAGGTCATGCTCCCTGCCTGGGGAGACATGCACAGAGAGAGGAATACCATCAACGTACACTACATGACCAAAAGTATGTGAAAACCTGCTTGTCGAACATCTCATTCCAAAATCATGGGCATTCATATGGAGTTGAACGTGGAACGAGGGAACGCGGAATAAGGGAGAGCTCGGTTTGTTGTTTTGGAAAGTTTGTTGTTTTAAAAACTGTATTGGAAAGTTTCATTGTGGCTAGCTAACGTTTTAGTTTGGATCCTGCGACCCAGTTGGCATCAGTTGCTAAGACTGCTACTCTCTGTCCAGTGATCCTGCCAACCAAGGCCGGGTCTGAGGAGCTATTTGGCATAGCAGCTAGCCTATCAAGCTAGCGGGGTTTCTTGAGGGCTTGAAAGCAGCCCGCGACGCGGTTAGCCATTGTGGCTGGGACCGCGGATTTTCCCGGGTTTGTGGCTGTCTGGATCCCTGCTGTTTGTTGTTTTCAATCTTCCCTGTTACTTGCCCTGTCTGGAACTGCTAGGAGTAACAGCGTAACCTACGTTGCTAGCTACCGTGACAAAGACCAAAGCCGGCGGGAGTACTGTTGAGGATGTCTGCCATATCGTAGATTCAGAGCTATCTAATAGAACTCAAAGGGTTTTCTGTAATGGAAGCTTCTCTAATGTCAAACATGTACAATGTGGTGTACCGCAGGGCAGCTCTCTAGGCCCTCTACTCTTTTCTATTTATACCAATGACCTGACATTAAAGAAAGCATGTGTGTCCATGTATGCTGATGATTCAACCATATACGCAGCAGGAACCACAGCGAATGAATTCACTGAAACCATTAACAAAGAGTTGCAGTCTGTTTTGGAATGGGTGGCCAGTAATAAACTGGTCCTGAACATTTCTAAAACTAAGAGCTTTGTATTTGGTAGAAATTTCTCCCTAAGTTCTAGACCTTAGCTGAATCTGAGAATGAATGGTGTAGCTACAAGTTGAGGAGAATAAATAACTTGGCGTTACCTTAGATTGTAAACTGTCATGGTCAAAACATATAGATTCAATGGTTGTAAAGATAGGGAGAGGTCTGTCCTTAATAAAGAGATGGTCTGCTTTTTTGACACAACACTCCAAAAAGCAAGTCCTGCAGGCTCTAGTTTAGTCTTATCTTGATTATTGTCCAGTCGTGTGGTCGAGGAAAGACCTAGTTAAGCTGCAGCTGGCCCAGAACAGAGTGGCACGTCTTGCTCTTCATTGTAATCAGAGGGCTGATATGAATACTATGCATGCCGGTCTCTCTTGGCTAAGAGTTGAGGAGAGACTGACTGCATCACGTTATCTTTTTATAAGAAACATTATTGTGTTGAAAATCCCAAATTATTTGCATAGTCAACTTAAACACAGCTCTGACACACACTTACCCCACCAGACATGCCACCAGGGGTCTTTTCAAAGTCCCCAAATCCAAAACTAATTCAGGAAAGCATACAGTATTATATAGAGCCGTTATTGCATGGAACTCCGTTCCATCTCATATGGCTCAAGTGAACAGCAAACCTGGTTTCAAAAAACAGATAAAGCACACCTCACTGCACAATGCCTCTCCCCTATTTGACCTAGATAGTTTGTGTGTATGTATTGATACGTAGGCTATGTGTGCCTTTTGTAAAATGTTTTTATTTATTCATGTAGTTCTGTCCTTGAGCTGTTCTTGTCTATTAATGTTCTGTATTATGTCATGTTTCATATTTTGTGTGGACCCCAGGAAGAGGAGCTGGTGCTTTTGTAACAGCTAATGGGGCTCCTAATAAAATACCAAATACCAAAAAAGAGTGGGTCCCCCCTTTGCTGCTGTAACAGCATCAACTCTTCTTGGAAGGCTTTACACTAGATGTTGGAACATTGCTGCCGGGACCTGCTTCCATTCAGCCACAAGAGCATTAGTGAGGCATTAGTAGGGCACTGATGTTGGGTGATTAGGCCTGGCTCGCAGTCTGCGTTCCAATTCATCCCAAAGGTGTTCGATGGAGTTGAGGTCAGGGCTCTATGCAGGCCAGTCATGTTCTTCCACACCGATGTCGACAATCCATTTCTGGATGGACCTCACTTTGTGCACGGGGGCATTGTTATGCTGAAACAGGAAAGGGCTTTCCCCAAACTGTTGCCACAAAGTTAATAACCTCACACTCAACGTCAACAAAACAAAGGAGATGATTGTGGACTTCAGGAAACAGCAGAGGGAGCACCCCCCTATCCACATCGACGGGACAGTAGTGGAGAAGGTGGAAAGTTTTAAGTTCCTCGGTGTACACATCACGGACAAACTGAATTGGTCCACCCACACAGACAGCGTTGTGAAGAAGCGCCGCAGCGCCTCTTCAACCTCAGGAGGCTGAAGAATTCGGCTTGTCACCAAAAGCACTCACAAACTTCTACAGATGCACAATCGAGAGCATCCTGTCGGGCTGTATCACCGCCTGGTAGGCAACTGCTCGCCCACAACCGTAAGGCTCTCCAGAGGGTAGTGAGGTCTGCACAACGCATCACCGGGGGCAAACTCCTGCCCTCCAGGACACCTACACCACCCGATGTCACGGAAGGCCATAAAGATCATCAAGGACAACAACCACCCAAGCCACTGCCTGTTCACCCCGCTATCATTCAGAAGGCGAGGTCAGTACAGGTGCATCAAAGCAGGGACCGAGAGACTGAAAAACAGCTTCTATCTCAAGGCCATCAGACTGTTAAACAGCCACCACTAACATTTAGTGGCCGCTGCCAACATACTGACTCAACTCCAGCCACTTAATAATGGGAATTGATGGAAATTATGTAAAATGTACCACTAGCCACTTTAAACAATGCCACTTAAATATATGTTTACATACCCTACATTACTCATCTCATATGTATATGTATATACTGTATCTCTATATCATCTACTGCATTATGCCATCTTTATGTAATACATGTATCACAGCCACTTTAAACTATGCCACTTTATGTTTACATACCCTACATACTCATCTCATATGTATCTACTGTACTCTATACCATCCCTGCATCTTGCCTATGCCGTTCTGTACCATCACTCATTCACATATCTTTATGTACATATTCTTTATCCCTTTACACTTGTGTGTATAAGGTAGTAGTTGTGGAATTGTTAGGTTAGATTACTTGTTGGTTATTACTGCATTGTCGGAACTAGAAGCACAAGCATTTCGCTACACTCGCATTCAACGCTAACCATGTGTATGTGACATACAATTTGATTTGATTTGTTTGAAGTTGAAGTTGGAAAGCACAGGATTGTCTAGAATGCCATTGTATGCTGTAAAGTTACGATTTCCTCTTCACTGGAACTAAGGGGCCTAGTTCAAACTATGAAAAGAGCCCGAGACCATTATTCTTCTTCCACCAAACTTAACAGTTGCACTATGCATTTGGGCAGGTAGCATTCTCCTGGCATCCGCCAAAACCCAGATTTTGTCCGTCTGACTTCCAGATGGTGAAGCATGATTCATCACTCCAGAGAAAGCGTTTCCACTGCTCCAGAGTCCAATGGCGGCGAGATTTACACCACTCCAGCACCGCTTAGCATTGCGCATGGTGATATTAGGCTTGTGTGCAGCTTGCCAGGTGAACAGTTTATGTACTGACATTGCCTCAGAGGCAGTTTGGACGTCGGTAGTGAGTGTTGCAACCGAGGACAGACGATTTTTTATGCGCTAGCGCATTTCAGCATCACAGTCCATTCTGTGAGCTTGGGGCCTACTACTCCCATGGCTAGGCCGCTGTTGCTTCTAGACATTTCCGCTCACAATAACAGCACGTACGTTTCCGGGGTAGCTCTAGCATGGCACGAAAATTTGACTAACATAACTTGTGGAAAGGTGGCTCCTATGACGGTGCCCACGTTGAAAGTCACTGAGCTCTTCAGTAAGGCCATTCTACTGCCAATGTTTGTCTATGGAGATTGCATGGCTGTGTGCTCGATTTTACACACCTGTCAGCAATGGGTGTGGCTGAAATGGCCGAATCCACTCATTTTAAGGGGTGTCTACATACCTTTGTATATGTAGTATACATATATAGTATGCATACACTTACATTAGTACCTCCACCACAGACTTGCGTCTGACTTGAATCACCTCTTGGCATCTTCAGAGCGGCATCTTCAGAGTCCAACTAAAATATCACTATCACTCTGTTTGTGTCTAAACTAAGAGAATAACATCGGATTAATACTTTAGGTTGTGTGAGAGCATATCTTAACTTCAGGTAGCATAATATCCGTTGTTTCTGAACACACACCCTCACACACAAGGCCAAAAGAAAGAACATAAATTCTCACCACATCAAAAAATAGAGGGGTGAATGATTATATTAAAAACGCATTGAATTCTTTTCTTCTTTGCCACGTGTATGGTTCAAACGATGCCCACACCTACGCACATGTGCAGCGTCTATGGTATTATGGTATAGCCTACCAAGGTGTATTGATATTCACCAGGGACAAGAAAACCCTTGACACATTCTAGCTGTGAATCTGGCTGCCATTTCCCACACTATACACACACAATCAACAGGTCATACCCCGTGTTGAGAGTCATAGAGCTGGTGGTATTCACTTCACAGAAACCTGATTGGACCAGGCACACCGTTCATCGCACGTTTAACCAATCACCTTGTCCAAAAGTGTTACGCGGTCTTTAGTTTGACCTGTACAGAGGCCTTCTGGTGATTGGTGAAATACCCCACAGGTTGTCCCGACCCCCATGCTTTGACAAAATCACCACCAGAAGCATTGAATGCCTCTCTTTCACATGGCTTGAACACATTTAGGCCACACCAAACCATTCAGAAATAGGCTTGCACCTCACACCACCCACCTGCAATACAGACGGAAGGAAGGTTTGCAGTTGCACCTGATTTTTTATATTTTTGATTTAACCTTTATTTAACTAGGCAAGTCAGTTAAGAACATGTTTTTATTTACAATGACGGCCTACATTGTATCAGTTGTCTTTTTATGTGCTTCCCTCTGGCCTGCTCCAAATATGGTGTTATGAAGTATTTGTAACGTGTACGTTTTATGAAGAGTCCCTTGAAGATTAGGGAAATATTTTATAGGACAAAATACAATATAACATGTATATAGGCCGTCACCATATTCATCAGCATTCACTTGGATTCTGGGTAAAAATGACACAATATATCACATCTCTGCTAAATACATCTAAATGACTGGGATGTCAAAAGTCTTTAAATAATGGATTTTTTTGTTTTTATTTGTATGAATCAAACAAATCGTTTTTGGTGGGGGAGGGTAGGGAGTGGGTACGTAGTGAAGAAATGGAGGGATTGTGTGCCGAGTGTGAAGATGAGGGTGGTAAAGCTTTACTGCCTGCAGTGGTTGTAGCGGCACTTCCTGGTTAATGATGTATGAAAGCTCTTTGATCGCCTAGTGAGCCCAAGGCCCGGATTACTTCCCAACAGAAAGTGGAAAAATGTGTTGTGGCCTGCAAATTACTTGATAATTATCAAAATGGTTTTGTGGAACAGTTATTCAGGAAAACAGTTGACTCAGAATAATGATGTCACTTAAAATGGCTCATATGACCTTTGAGTTAAATGACTTTCCAGTTTGGTGTTAGTGTTGTGATACTATGAAGTAAATGTTGCGACAGCCAGCATGAAAAGTTTATTTTCTTACAGTATGAATTACCATGGGCGTGCTATTATCAATTTACCTTTCAATCTCTGAGTTGGTGTGGGTGTCAAAAAAATGTGTTATCAATAGCATTGCCCTTCAGCTGCCGCCAACTTGCATCCACCCGTTCAATCTGCTTCTGTTTTAGACCAAACAGAAAATGATTTTTGAATATTTCCATAACCTTGCCATTGAAATATGTGATGCCATGTGTGGTGCTTTMAATTGCCTTCATTAAAGGGCAGGTCCCCCTTCTCTGCTGGCCTATAAAATAAATCTAGCCACATGAAACRCCAATGAGAACCCCCCAAAAATKKTKSCYYMMYWWWAARGSYTWRGKYCMMYWAWYMMMWWWTWMCCMRRMYKSCCYYYKWYYKRWTYMWWKKRWYKYMWCMMCMWWRRWAWYCYWWTWWTTYMRKKRWTYMWWWWKKWMRKTYWWWGKYMWYMMCMRAMAARKTYAAWTWMSWTWKTKKKRWGSSWKKWRRAWTYMRGKAWKKWRKKKYMMMYMWTWAARKKWATKKGKTTKKWWTTWWWWWAAWKKWAWYMMMAKRMYTKRAAWTTAWTWAWTAGCCTYTCACTTGCCACAGACACATTTGCACTTCATACTGCTATGATATAGRACTCAAACTGTTGAACTGATAGTTTGATTAGTAAATATGATGTATATACCCTGAGGCAACTCTCTTTCATTTGAACAACACTGCCCACTGCCAAAGCCCAGATGAATTAATAGAAACCATGAAACATGTGCCATTAAAATGGACTTAAAGTTCTGGCAATGTTTCAGCTCCATTATTTTTAATTTATTTCTTTTTAATTCTGAAAACACTTTGCAGATGTTTCACATACTTAGCGTTTTGGGAGACCAACAAAGAGTAGTAGTACCTAGCTGCTGTTCTTTCTTCTGTTGCTCCTACTGAAAAGAATGCTGTAGTTTTCAAAGAAAGCCTGTTTCAGTTTATTTTCAGGTGCAAGACTCTGAAATCTGAAATACCCGCGTAGCATCTGTTAACGTGAGATAGAATTTATATGGATTTGTATAAGCAGCTGGGTATTTTAGCAATGGCATGTACAGTGGGGAGAACAAGTATTTGATACACTGCCGATTTTGCAGGTTTTCCTACTTACAAAGCATGTAGAGGTCTGTAATTTCTATCATAGGTACACTTCAACTGTGAGAGACGGAATCTAAAACAAAAGTCCAGAAAATCACATTGTATGATTTTTAAGTAATTAATTAGCATTTTATTGCATGATATGTCCCTATTGAACATGACCCAGTCCTGCCACAGTGGCACTGTCTGTTGGTGCTACTGACAGAGTGACGAGCTCCTGTGTCATCGCCCTGCCCTGCCATCTGAAAGTCATCCTTTGTGTTTTAGTAACTACAGTATGATGACCTGATCAGACCTGGGTTCAAATACTATTCGAAATCCCTTGAAATACTTGATCTGTCCTTGGTTGAGCTTGCCTGTTGCAATAGAACCAATACAACAGTTCTAAATATGCAAACCCCAGCCACCGGGCACTCCAGGTAGGCTACAGTTCAAAACGCTCAAGTATTAGAAAGAGTTTCAGTAGTATTTGAACCCAGGTCTTGATGATGATGAGGTCCAGTTGGTCTCTCTGATCTCCAGTAAATTACAGTACTGTTTGAGAGCAGCTCTCACCACATTAATGCTCAGACAGACACCACAACAGTCCCAAACAGCATGTTTATACACGGCTTATTGTCTTTATAAAGAAAGGCCGAGTTTTGAACATCTTAAACTGCTTTTAACGGAACAAAGTGAGCTGGATATTAAGTACTACATGTGTGGTTTTATGATTACTTGCCATTACAGTAGTTGGCGTGATACATTAAGTTCTGCCAGATGCAATATACTCATGACCTCTGTATAGATAGCTGGCTAATGACAGCAATAAACAGTAACAGGTGCTCAACAAATTTTTTTGTTTTGTGGAGATATTGACACTGTGATTTAAAACTCTATTTGAAGGAGAGGTTTTCTGGTGTGGGGTTTCTGCTCATACACACAGGCATGTACGCACACACATCAAAGGGTGGTACACTGCTGCTCCTGATGCTAATAATGGAATACGTTCAGGATGTGGCCTCACAATGGACTCCACAAAGGTCCATTGCTTGGTGACTGTGTGCATGCGTGTCCTATGAAATGACGAGCATGATGAAAATAATGAGGCTGATTGACACATCATGTCTGAAGTGGTTGCAGTAAATGCTGAACTGTTCACGTGGTTTGTGCGTGTGTGTGTGTAAATGATTGTCTATGTGAGTTTGATTGATACGTGTCATCGACCAACTCAGCTTTAGTCATCAGGTTCCCAAAACTGAGTGTGTTTTTTTGTTACACTGTGCTTGTGAGAGAGAGACAGAGGGGGCTTGCTCTCTCAGTCTTAGTCCGTTCCTGTGCATCGTACCTGTGGATGTGTGAGCATGCCATGTAGAGTAGCCTGTATTTGCATTGTATCTGTGGGCGTATCATGGTAATAATAGCAGCAGCGTTATGTGGCCTGGTAGAGATGGATGCACGTGCATCTGTTTGGTAATGAGGTCTAATTAACCGGAGTGAAGCAGCTGTCTGGACTTTATAGAACTGGAGGTGGAGAAGGTCTGGTGGTGGGATGTGAACGGAAACCCCGACTGGTGCACTGCGGCTTTACAGGGGGCTAATCATAAAAAAAGAAAGAGAGAGAGGAAGGGAGAGAGAGACAATGAAAGCTCTTTTTCATCCTCTTCTGACTTCCTGTATGAACTCCCCTGGTTTGATCTGCAGCTTCCTGCTACTGCACATTTCCTTCTTTTGTAAAAAAAAAAAATCCTCATAGAGATGAATTTGACCTGAATTGTCACAGCAAAATAATACTGCAGCAACAGGATTCGAAAGTTTAGTCCATAATGTTGCTTGATCAGTTGTTAGGCTATTAGCTGGCCAAAAGTAGGCTACATGGAAAGTGCAATACTGTTAATATAACTGTGTGTTAATGTGGGTTTTCAGTGAATTTATATAAATCACAAAGTTGATCTGCATTTCCAGTGGTGCAGTAAAATTCTCAGCAACAAAAGAGTGATCAAATTAAGATCTTATCTGTAACCACAGAGCTAGGATTAGGGTTAGGATTAGGGTTAGGGTTGAGCTGGGATGTGGACATGAAGCTAGGGTTAATCCTAACCATAGCCATAACCCTAACCCTTACTCTAGCTTCATGTCCACATCCTGGCTCAACCCTAACCCTAGCCATAATCCTAACACTAGCTTCATGTCCACACACCGACTAAACCCTTGTACAGAGGAAACCCTGTCAGCATCTGCTTGGCTGTACCCCAATACCCTGTTTGCCTGTGTGGACTTTAGGACCTTCAGTACTTATACAATACTGAACACTAGTGTTAGTACTCACATCCATCACTCCCCACTAACACTCTGTTTCCACATCTGTATGACTTCTAGTTTCGGGTCAGTCTTTCTCTACCTCACAGCCGATATAATGCTTTGCAATAGCTATGGAAGTCATCTGAGTGCTGCTGTACCATCTCGTAATGTTTACAAGCCACAGGCTTAGGGGTCGAGTGGCGGCTTGACGCAGTCCTTTTGTTCTCCTTCTGCACTGAGATGGCCTCGACCGAATTTGATGGTTGATTGAACATGAAAACAATCAGCCGCATCCTGCAAGGAAGCCGTGAAAGTGTCTGGTTTCCCTTTCCTGGTGCCCCTCGAGAATTGGACGACGGGTCCACCTTCTCCTCAACTGTAGTGATGGTGATGCTATAGACGCATGTGGGGAGTTGAGAACATAACAAATTACTCTTGGCTGTATTGTTTGGTCAAAGTAACTGATGTCCGTCCGTCCCTCTCTCTCTCTCTCTCTCTCTCTCTCTCTCTCTCTCTCTCTCTCTCTCTCTCTCTCTCTCAGGTTAATGAGAGTTTACTAAATCCGCTCTGTTTGTTTAGTGTTTCATATTTGTGTAATTGCTTACAGGCAGCCATTTGTTCCTTTGTTGTTCTTCATTGAGGATGGCTGGTACTGTTGCTCCAGGGATACTGGTTCTGTTTCCTCTATTGTACAGGTGAGGGATGAGGACCATGGCTCACACCACTTATGCATTCTTTAAGTTCAGGACACAACAGAATTTGGGGAAAAGTGAAGTTTCTTCTTTCCATAATGCCACTTGCCATTTTTCCTGCTTTACTGCTCTGAAGTTTCCATGCTCTGATAATGTCTGAGAGAGAGAGAGCGAGAGAGAGGGAGAGAGAGAGAGAGACAGACAGACAGAGAGAGAGAGGGTGAACAGGGACCTCTCCTTTAATCAGTTCAGTCGGGTTGTTAGGTTTTGGCAAAAGCTCTGGTATGATGGAAGACCGACCGTGCCTCTCAGCTTTCCTTCCATTGGAGACACTGTTCTGCTATAGGACCAGCTGTTGGAGACGCCCCTGCGATGACCTCCAATTATAAAAATGAGGTATTCATAGATTTAAATTGCACACAAATGGCTATCATGCAGATGCACAAGAAAAGCTGTTCGATTTTTTTCTGTTGAAATCATTAGTGTTGTTTGGAAAACCTTTTGGATGGGGTTCCGAAGTGCTCTGGACACTTGCAGTGTATGTGTGTGTTTGCGTGTGCGTGTGTGTGTGTGTGTACATACTTGTGCACGTACTTGTGTGTCTGGGCTATGTGCCTCTTTCTGTTTACAGGGGGTGGGAGGATATTATTATGCAGTTTGAAACAGCAAGCTGGACCCTGAATAAGAGGTAGAATGATATTACTATTCAGGCCCATTGCCCCTACTTGACTAAGAGCTGAAATCAAACTCCATCCAGAGCCAAATTAACTCAGCAGTCAAGAGCGTGAACAAGGCCTGTGTKGACAGAGAGGAGAGCAGGAACAGGATGCCACCGGCTCCATGCAGTATTTAGAGTACTGAGGACATAGAGGCTACATCACTGAAGAGTTGAGTTGTTTTCTGGGGTAGCGGAGGTCGTTCGGGATCATGGTTTCATGATGAGCAACCTTGCCTGACCTTTGTTAGTTCCCCGAGGTAATACCTAGACTTTAGGAAGGGTGTGTAAATAGAGTTGCAGCATGACATACAGTACCGTCGTGCTGTTGGCCTACATGTAAATGAACTCATAGTCGGTGCTGGTAGGTAGAGGTGCACTCAGAGACCGCCGGTGCAGAGTCAGTCTGCAGACCCCCTGCGCTGCAGAATCTCGTGACAGGCTGCAATAAGACGGATGAGTCGCTGAAAACAAGACAATTTCCTGGTGTAATCCAGGGTGCAGGCGAGGAATGGCACAGCTAGCTCGTAGGGGGGTCTGTGTGTGTGTGGGGGGGGGGGGTTAACACACCAGAGACCTGGATTTATAGTCTCCCCCAGACCCCCCCCCCCCCCCCCCATTAGCCTCCCACTCCTGTGCATTTCCTAGGGCTTCATCATTAAGGCTTCTTCATGGATATAGCTCTGGTGATCCTTCCCTGGAGAGTGGCTCCATAACACAGGGCCATATCACTGGGCTTGTCCTGAATAACACGGCTATGAAATTAGCTACCTCTCTGTCTGAAGACCATGGGTGGTTCAGGTTCAGTCATTGGGATGCGTCCCAAATGGCACCCTATTCCCCATAGGGCTCTGGTCAAAAGTAGTGCACTATATAGGGAATAGGGTGTCATTTCGGACTCAACCATYGACTCTTTGTTGCATGTGACTAGTTTTCTCAGATTGAAGTTGATTCATGTTTGTGTAGGTAACATGTCGGATCACAATGTTGAAGCTCTGATTAA
>NC_036845.1:6237714-6246776 GCF_002910315.2 Salvelinus sp. IW2-2015
GTGGACCAAACATGGTCTCCTGTCGAGTATGGCCCTGGTTTGATGCTTAGGCCTACTGTACACTCACACCCAAGTGTGTGCCCCAGTTCTGTACTGTCTAACCATCCTTCTGGCCCGGTGTTTGTAGTTCCTGGTGGTTTTTATATTTGTCTTATCTGTTGAGTTGCTCTTGTACCTGTCAAGGAGTCGCCAGCATGCATGAATTACAGTTTAACACTGTAAATCACCCTCATTTACATTGTGACACATTTTAATTGTTTGACAAGCTAATGAATACATTATCTATCTAAAAAATGCTCACAAATCTGTGTGATTTTTGGTTTTTGCATAATACCCATGAATTCATCCACAGATGAATTCATGGGTCTGTGTGATTCTGTGTGATTTTGTGTGATTTTTTTTTTTTTTTTACTGTATTTACAGTCCTTTATATTGCTCTTTATAACCCGATTGCTCCCATATGCTTTCTCCTGTTCATGTCTATCAGTCGGAGTCTCTGACCCGGGCTGTTCTAGCTTGGCCTCCACTCCTCCTACTCTGGCTCTATCTCGGTCTTGGCACAGTTTGGCCCCGGGAAGCCAGCCACCTTGATATGGAGCTGAATGTGTTTTTTAGCCTCTGAAGATTTAAACATCGTTCCCAGTTCCCGCACCAAATCAGTCACGTTAACACTGAGCAGAGATCCGGACATGTTCTAAGTTAACACACAGAGTTTATTTATATTTCATGACGACGGGAGGCTTATTTGATTAAAACTAAAGGTGATTCGGTGCAGAACCCCCAAGGCAATGCTTCTTGTACAGATCAATACAGTCAATCGTTCTGAGAAATGTGTTCAAATAATTGTGCGGTTGTTCCATGAGAGAGAGAGACAGAGAGAGAGAGACAGAGAGAAACAGAGAGAGAGAGAGAGAGAAATATGTTTGCATTGAAATGTTACAAATAGTGTATGTTTGCATTGAAATGTTACAAATAGTGTATGTTTGCATTGAACATTAAACAAATAGTGTATGTTTGCATTGAGCATTAATGAGCGAGGAATAATACACTTCTAAATGACGTGATGGAGAATAAGGAAATGGGAGCTAAATCAGAAATGGGGATTGATGGGTTGAAGTACTGAACTCTTATTCACTAAGGCCTAGATGTAATCCCTAGCGTGGAAGATCTGCGCTATAGCGCGATTGAAATGGAAAGGCAATCTTCCTGCATTCGCGGTGACTGCATTCACAGTAAACGTTGCATATCACAGCTCAATCTGAAATGACTTTTACATTTCAATTGCGCTATAATGTGGATCATGCGCTCCAGATTGAATCTAGCCCTAATATTGCTCTATTCTAAACCTGTAGGGGTATTTCATGCCTGAAGAATGTGTGTGTAGTGTGTGTGTAGTGTGTGTGTGTGTGAACGATGAAAGGAAGTACAGTTATGAATATAACTATGTCACTGAAGGGAGGGAACGAGGTTAATATATTTTGGCGGAACTGAATGAGGAAATGTATGCAGCCCCGGTATTATGCAGGAAGGCGATGCTATCCGACGCCAGGCTCGGGGCATTCCATTGGCCCATTGGTCTTCGATTTGTTTAGTTCGATGTGATCAGGTTGGTCGTTGACTCCCATCAGTTATTAACTCGTCCGATCTTATCAGGAACACGTATAAATTCAAACTGTTGACCATTTCCAGAGAATTGATAGGTGTCCCACTGAACGTATGAGTCAGAAACATTACGAAGACGAATGGCTTAATCAGAGTGGGCTGCGTGTGTTACAATGCCTGCTGGTTTTGAATGAACATTTCAACATGAGATATCGGGAAATGAACAGAAAGTACTGCTGCTATCAATGTGTCACAGGGGCTACCACTAGGGCCATCTCTGTTTTTGGACTGTTCATCTGGTGTGTTTTGAGCTCTATGTTGTAGGTCGTGCCCATCTGTCCAACACTTTGATTCACAGTGAGTGGATATGCAAATATGAAGTTGGAGGTTATAGTAAGCACCCATACTGCCTGTTCCGTTCTTTAGGACTTCGTACTGATGACCCTGTGTGTAGAAGCATTCACTGAAAGCAGGCAGATGGTAGATGGGGCAGGATACTCAGAGTACACTTCATATGCACTCTCTGTGATGTCACCATCTCACACTGAAAGGCAGGGTTGTGTGTAAGAGAAGAGAAGCAAAAGCATAGAATGAAGAGAGAGAGAGAGAAAGAAAAAAAAGCTGTGAAGACAACTACTGCCCTATTTTCCTTCATGCCAGGACCCAAACTGCATGCCCCTTAGCCCCTACGAGGTGGAGACCAGTCAGTAATGTTCCGTTGCTCACACCTTTGTGACTCAAACTTCCCCTTACAGCAGAATTATGATTTTTAACTAATATATATTATGAGGCCTCCCTGAATGGCGATGGAAAAAGGAAACCGTAAAAAGACGAAAGTGGCCAATTTTTCTGTTTTTTGTACGGATGTTTAAGGCAATCTCGGTGGCAGTGTTCCTGCTTACCCTTCTGAGGCAGCTGGTCATTCTCAACTCTCTCTCACACATTTCTCTTCTCTCTCTCTCTGTTTATCTCTGTGTCTCTCGCTCATCTGGACATACTGTATAGCGCCTCTCTGTTCCACTGCAACCAATTTACACAGAGGAGGGGGCGGCTAATCACTTATCTCCACTAAAAGAAAACACAGATGATAGCTGCTCTCAAGATGAAGATGTGAAACTCACTACTATGAGTCTCTTTACTCGCGTGCTGATCTGACGATTGTGGGGTCATATCAGAACATGGACTAAATTGAGATTACTAGAGGCATTCTACAACTCAGCTTCCTCCACGTTCCCTGGCTCTCATTAGAATGAGAAACTGGTTCAGTGCACTACTGACCATTGACATCTAAAGTTGCCTTTTTGATAAGATAATCTCTCCCTAAAAACTAATGCACTCTATTCCCTTAATCAGTTAAGGAAGAAAGGATGTGATTTGTGTGTTGGAGGGGGCTACAGAGGGAGATCAGTAGTCTGATTTGTGTTTAGTCCATCGCCCTCTACTTGACATCTGATCTAAGGAATGTTTAGCCTTATATTGTAACAAATGAATAAGTTAAACTGGATCGATTCCTCCAGACCTGCCTGCCTCTACTCCACAGGTGAAACCACCCCACTTAAGCTGCCCGGCTGCACAAACAATCATGACGATGAGAAGAAGGTGAGGTGAAGGAATTCAAGTAAGAAAAATTTATAATAGGAAAAAATGTGATACTTAATATAGAGAGAAAGGAGGTCTGGAAAAATTAATTCACATTTTTGAATGTGTTACAAAGAGGGGCTGGGCTGTTGCCCCTCCCATGTGAGGTGCGAGGGACAGACGGGTGATATACACAGAGAACGGAGGCCATGTTTAGGTTGAGCCATAGGGGATCAATTCAACTCTCACTGCAATCTAGCTCTTCTGACAGTGGATATAGGGCGGCTTACTCCCTGGTATAGTATCTCTTTGTTCTGATACTGTTTCCGCAGTGACTGCAGAGACCGGAACGTCCCAAATGAACACATATTCCTATGTAGGACTACCTTTGCCAGGACATAAATTCAAGGTCTGTGATCTATTTGAACTATGTTAACTCCTAGGGAAAATTAGCCATTAAAGAAAGAAAATAAGAGTTGTTGAACCCCGCAGTAGAGTAGTCCTCGGAGAGCCACAATAACCATTTAGTGATAAGGAGTTTTGACATGACTCAATAATCTGACAAATTTTTAAAGAGGCTGGCCACTCCATTACTTGCGTCAAGAGAGAGTGAATATTGCTCTGACTGAACTCCCTGTTTGAGGCTGCTTGGTGAGCGCTTGAAGTATGAACAGTTTGTCTTCGCTCTCCGCCAATAATTTGTTTTTCACCCGAGGAGATGGGAGGGAGAAGACACTCTCGATCAGTTACTCAACGTGTGTCGAGTATAATGTATTAACCAAGCGGTGGCACAAATGGTTATAACAGTATTTAAGTAATTAAGGGAAATCCAATCATGATGGTGGTGAAGATCATGGCTTAGACATCCTGGAACTATACTGCCCCAATCAGAAGCTAGTGTCCACAGCACCACACCACACACACACAGCACACACACACACAACACAAACCACCACCACACACACACACACACACACAAACACAACACACACACACCACACACACCCACACACACACACACCACACACACAAACACACCACACACACACACAAACACTACACACACACTACACAACATTCTTCAGGCATTAGAATACCCCTACTGTGGTAGAATAGAAGAGCAATATTAGGGCTAGATTCATCTGGAGCGCTGATCACATTTATAGCGCAATTGAAATTGTAATAATCTTTCGATTGAGCTAGATATGCAACGTTTACTTTGAATGCAGCACCGCTGAATGCCAGGAAGTTGCCTTTCCTTTCATCGCGCTATAGCGCAGATCTATCCACGCTAGGGATTAATACTAGGCTGAGGAATAAGAGTTCAGTAACTCAACCATCATCCCCATCTCTCTGATTTAGCTCCCATTCCTTATCTCCAGTACGTCATTTGAAGTGTTATTATTCCGTCATACGCTCATGCAACATACACTATTTGTGTAATGTTCAATGCACATACACATTAGTAACCTTCAATGCAACATACACTACGTTTGTAAAACATTTCAATGCAACATACTTTCTCTCTCTCCTCTCTCTGTTCCTCTGTCTCTCTCTTCTCTGTTCTCTCTCCTCATGCGAACAACCGGCACATTATTGAACCATTTCTACAGAACGATTGACTGCTATGTGATCTGTCAGAGCTCCTTGGGGGTTCCATGACAATCACCTTTAGTTTTTAAGTCAAAAATAAGCTTTCCCGTCGTATGAATTTAAATAAACTTGTTTTAATGAGAAATGTCGGATTCTCTGCTCAGTGTTACGTGACTCTGATTTGGTCAGGAAAACTGGAACGATGTTTAAATCGTTCAGAGTAAAAAACAATTCCAGCTCCATATTCAGGTGGCTGGCTTCCCGGGGCACAAACTTGCCAAGACGAATAAGCCAGAGTTAGGAGCAGTGGCAGGCCAAGCTAGACAGCCCGGGTCCACGAGACTACGAAGATAACCGATGAACAGGAAGCTATGGGAGCAATCCGGTTATCAAGAGCATATAAAGGACTGTAATAACAGTCTGAAAAAAAAAAAAATCACAAACAATCACACAGAATACACAACCCATGAATTCATCTGGATTGACTTCATGTTTGTATGCAAAAACCAAAAATCACACGATTTGTGAGCATTTTTAGATAGATAAGGTATTCATTAGACCTGTCAACAAATTAAGTGTCCATCTGTAAATGAGGAGTGAATTTAACGTGTTAGATGATTCATGCTGCTGGGCGAACTCCTTACAGGGTACGAAAGAGTCACTCAACAGATAAGACAAATATTAAAAAAACCACCAGGGAACTACAAACACCGCGGCCAGCTAGGATGGTTAGGAAGTCCACAGAAGGGCCCACTTGGGTGTGAAGTGGAAGTAGGCCTAAGCATTTCAAACCAGGGCAATACTCGACAGCGAGAGACCATGTTTGGCCACACTACAGTCATTCATTCTTCTTGATGAAACAAAGCCCAACAGGGTGACATTTCCTACGTTATGGAATGATATTAAACTCGGGAATCCATCGTAATCAGCTTGCGACGCTCAGACCAGGGGCTATTTTTCATCCTGACGAGAAAGGCGAGGCCACAGATGTGAAAGCAACTACATGGTGTGACTAAACGTTACAGCTCTCAGAGCTGCTATACAAAAAGCCAGGGAGTATCGACAGAACGAAATATTTGAAATGCTAACGGAGACTCGGACATGAAAAGATGCTGCTATTTCTCCATATCTGGCTGACAGCTGCTAATGAGTGTATTAGATTGGCGGAAACACAGCTGAAGAAGCAACGCACCACCCATGAATTATCATTTGCCACTTGAAACCCAATCCACCAAATCACGTGACGGGGTGCTCTAACAGAAATTGACGCAATGTGGTCAAACCCAGAACTTCTTGGGGTCTTTGAGGTCAGAACAACAGCATTATTAACAGAAGACAGCGGAAAAAGAGATGGAGGACGCGAGAATGTTTTTTTTTCAAACGTGTTTTTGTAGGAGTAAAAACTAAAACACCAGAGCCGTTTTTAAATTCAGAAGCCTCAACATTGTGACCGAATGTTACCTACACAAACAATGAATTTCAACTGCATCTGAGAAAAACTAGTCAAGGCAACAAAGAGTCGCTGTTGAGTCGAATGACACCCTTTCCTATTAGCTGCACTACTTTTGAACCAAGCCCTATGGGAATAGGTGCCTTTGACGCAACACATGACTGAAATTGAAGCCACTCCCATCACGAATGTAGCTAACTTTAGCATTATTCAGGACAAGCCCGAGTGATATGCTCTTTATATGGGAAGCACTTCAGAGAGACTCATCAGAGCTTATCCAAAGAACAAGCCTTAATGATGAAGCGCTTAGCAAGATGCACAGACTGGGAGGCTAACGGAGGGTGGTTCGTAGAGATATTAAATCCAGGTCTCTCGGTGTTATCACACAACACACACACCACACACACCACACCAACACACACAACACACACACACACACCACACACACAACACAACACACACCACACACACACACACACACCACACAGCACACAAAACACCACCACCACTCACTGACCCCCTAACGAGCTAGCTGTGCCATTCCTCGCCTGCACCCCTGGATTACGTTTAACTGTAATCCCCTCATTATACACATTGATTGCAACACATTTTATTGTTGACAGCTAAATGAAGTACATATATCTATCTAAAAAAATGCTCACATCGTGTTGGTATTTTTGGTTTTTGCTAATACCATGAATTCTCCACAGATGAATTCATGGTCCTGTCGTGATTCTTGTGATTTTGTTGTGATTTTTTCTTTTTTTCTTTACCTGTATTTACCGTCTATATTCTCTTATACCCGATTGCTCCATATGCTTTCTCCTGTCAGTCTATCAGTCGAGTCCTGACCCGGGCGTTCTAGCTATGGCCTCCACTCCTCCTATCTGCTCTTCTCGGTCTTGGCACAGGTTTGGGCCCCGGTGAAAGCCAGCCACCTTGATATGGACGCTGAGTGTTTTTTAGCCTCTGCAGATTCTCAAACATCTGTTCCCAGTTCCCGCACAAATCAGTACGTTAACACTGAGCAGAGATTCGGACATTGTTCTAAGTTAAACACACAGAGTTTATTATATTTCATTCGACGGAGGGCTTATTGATTAAAACTCAAGGTATCGGTGCAGAACCCCAAGCAATGCTTCTTGTACAGATTCAATACATCAATCGTTCTGAGAAATGTGTTCAATAATTGCTGCGGATTGTTTCCATGAAAGAGAGACAGAAGAGAGAGACAGATAGAAACAGAGAGAGAGAAGAGAAAGAAATGTTTGGCATTGAAATGTCAAATAGTGTTATGTTTCATTGAAAGTAAAATAAGTGCTTGTTTGGCACTTTGACATTAAACAATATTGAGTTGCATTGAGTATTAATGAAGCGGGAATAATACACTGCTAATGAACGTGATGGGAGAATAAGGAAATGGGCGCTAATCAGAATGGGGATTTGATGGTTAATTACGAACTCTTAATTCATAAGCTAAGTAATCCCTAGTCGGGAAGATCTGCGCGTATAGCGCGATTTGAAATGAAAGGCAATTCTCTGCATTCGCGGTGACTAGCTTACAGTGACGTTGCATTACACAGCTCATTCTGAAAAGACTGTTACCTTTCAATTGCGCATATTAATGTGTCTCATGCGCTCTCAGTATTGAATCCTAGCCCTAATAACTTGCCTTCATATTCTAAACCTGTAGGGATATTTCATGCCTGAAGAATGTGTGATTGTAGTGTAGTGTTGTAGATGTGTTTTGTGGTGTTGTGTTGTGATGTGTGTGTGTGTGTGGTTTGTGTGTTGTGTAGTGTTATGTGTTGGAACATGTGAATTGTGGGTGGTGTGTTGTGTGTGTGTGGTGTGGTGAGTTGTGTGTGTGTTGTGTGTGAATGTTGTGATTGTGTGTGTGTGTGTTAGTGTCTGTTGGACATAGCTTTGATGGGCGTATCAGTCAGGATTACAGCAATTGATGCTTCACACACCCTCATGTATTTGGAATTTCCCTATTAACTTAAATAACCTGTAATTAAACCATTTGTGCCACTCAGCTTGCTAAATATTATTCTCTGACCACCACGGTTGAGTAACTGTACAGAGTGTCTTCTCGCCTCCTTCGGTGAAAACACCAAAATTATTTGGCGGGAGCCATTGACAAGCACTGGTTACATCTATCTAAAGATGCCTCACCAAGTCAGCTCTAAACAGGGGTTCAGTCAGACAATTTCACCTCTCCTTTACAGCAGATTTGGATGGCCAGCCTCTTTAAAAATTTGTCAGATATTTGTTCATTCAAAATCTTTACTAAATGTTATTGTGCCTCTCTGTGCTTCTACTGCGGTTCAACAACTTCTTATTTATCTTTCCTTTTAGAACTGGATATTTCCATATGGAGGTCTATCATAGTTCAAATAGATCACGGACTTGGAATGTATGGTCTGGTCAAAAGGTATCTCTCATTAGGGAATATGGTTCATTTGGGAGTTATCCGCTGTCTCCGGTTCACTGGAAACAGTATCAGACAAGAAGATCACATGCGGGAGTCATCCGCCCTTATCCCATGTCAGAGCTACATTGGCAGTATGGATTTATTGATCCCTATGGCTCGACCCTAACATGGCTCCGTTGCTCTGTGTAACACTCTGTCGCTGGACCTCAACATTGAGGAAACAGCCAGCCCACCTCTTTGGCTAACATTCCAAAAATAACATGAATGTAATTTTTCCAGACCTCTCTTTTTCTCACTATCTTTAAGTATCACCATTTTACATTTTCCATTTTATAAATTTTTCTGACTTTGATGTTATCGGACCTCACCTCTCTCATCGTATGATTGTTTGGAGCCGAGGCA
>NC_036845.1:6246801-6258507 GCF_002910315.2 Salvelinus sp. IW2-2015
CAGCTCTAGAGGGTGGGGTTTGTTCACCTGTGGGGAGGTAGAGGCAGGCAGGTCTGGAGGAATGATCCAGGTTAACTTATTCATTGTGATTTACAATATAAGGCTAAACTGATCCTTGATCAGATGTCCAGTAGAGGGCGATGGTACTGAAACGACAAAATCACAGACTGACTGATCTCCCTCATGCAGCTCTCTCTCCAACACACAAATCACATCCCTTATCTGTCCTGTAACTGTTTAGGGAATATGCAGTTGCATTAGTTTTAGGGGAGAGATGTATCTTATCAAAAGGCAACTTAGATGAAATGTTGCAGCACTGAACCAGTTTCTCATTTCTAATGAGAGCCAGGGGAGACGTGGGAGGAACTGAATGTTTGTAGAATGCCTTCTATGAATTCTATTAGTCATGTTCTGATGATGACCCCCATCGTCAGATTCAGCAGCGCAGTAAAGAGACTCATAGTATGAGTTCACATCTCCATCTTTGAGCAGCTCATCCATCTGTGTTTTCTTTAGTGGAATGAAGTGGATGTACCTCTGTGTGAAATATGGTTGCAGTGGAACAGAGAGGCGAGATACAGTATGTCGCAGGATGGAGCGAGAGACACAGAGATAGACAGAGAGAGAGAGAGAGAGAAAGTGTGTGAGAGAGAGTTGAGAAGTGACCAGCTGCCTAAGAAGGAGTAAGCTAGGAACACTGCCACCGAGATTGCCTAAGACATCCGTCAAAAACAGAAAAATTGGCCACTTTCGTCTTTTACGGGTTTCTTTTTCCATCCCATCGGGAGGCCTAATATTATTATATTAGTTAAAAATCATAATTCTGCTGTAAGGGGAAGTTTGAGTCACAAAGCTGTGAGCTAACGGAACTTAACTGATCCTGGTTCTTCCACCTCCGAGGGGACTAAGGGGCATGCCAGTTTGGGTCACTGGCATGATGAGGGGAAAATAGGGCAGTAGTTGTCTTCAACAGCTATTTTTTTCTTTCTCTCTCTCTCTCTCATTCTCATTCTTTATCTCTCTCTCTTTCTCTTACACACAATCCCTGGCTCTTTTCAGGTGTGAGATGGTGACATCATCAGAGAGTGACGATATGATAGATGTACTCTGAGTATCCTGCCACCCCATCTACCATCTGCCTGCCTGTCCAGTGAATCTCTCTACACCAGGAGGTCATTCAGTACGGAGGAGTCCTAAAGAACGGAACAGGGCAGTCAGTGGGTGCTTACTATAACCCCTCCACACGTCATATTTGCATATTCCCACTCACTTTGAATCAAGTTGGACCAGATGGGCACCACCACACATAGAGCTCAAACACACCAAGATGAACAGTCAAAAACAGAGAGTGGCCGTCCTATCACCCCTGTACACAATAGCAGACGTAATTTTCTGTTCATTTCCCGACAATTCTACATGTTGAAATGTTCATCAAAACCCAGCAGGCGATTGCTAACACACCGCAGCCACCTGCTGATTTTAGCCATTCGTCTTCGTGATGTTTCTGAGCTCATACGTGTCAGGTCGGGAGACACATCACTCAATTCTCTGGAAATGTACAGTTATGAATATAACTACTGTTCCCTGAAAGATGGAACGAGGTGTGACATACTATGGGGAGTCAACGACCAATCCTATTCACATGAAGCAAACAGAAATCAAGACCAATGGGCCAATGGATGCCGAGCCTGCCGTCGGAAGCATCGCCTTCCTGGCTATAATACCGGGGCTCGCATACATTTCCTCAATTCAGTTCCGCCAAAATATATTATACCTCGTTCCCTCCTTCAGGGAACAGTAGTTATATTCATAACTGTACGTTCCTTTTCAGTCGGTCACTCTGTATAACATACTATGGAGACATACAATCACGTCTCAAGCTGGCTCAGAGGGTACCAAACTAGGAGGCCCTCAGCAGCCCAAACAGACACAGGTTCCACCTTCTCCAAAAAGGAGTTACAGAAGCCACCTTTCCCCCATTTTATTACCCAAGAAGCCTGAAATGTCAGAGCCTCATGAGGCCTGAGCTGTCAGAGCCCCATATAGGAAACCAGAACCTGCTGCAACTTGGTAATGCACACTGACACGCTGCCACTGCAGCCCAAGTCCATAGACCACACAGTTCCAAGAACAATACTTACCTGTTGTGACTTGGGAAAGCGCACACAAAAAAGGATCACACAGAGACCCAAAGATTCTGGAATGCCAGAACTCACACAAGGAGCCACAAGTCCAAAACAACAGGGCACCTGCTGTGACTTGATAATGCACATTCGTGCTCCGCCTCTTCAACCAACCACGGCAGCCCAGGACTCTAACCTACAGGGAAACTGTGGTAACCCGGATAAATGCGCAATCTGCACACTGCCAGACACCAAGGCAGCCCAAGGTTCAATCCCACAGGGGAACTGTGGTAATCCGGATAAAGCCCAATCTGCACACTGCCAGACACCAAGGCAGCCCAAGGTTCAATCCCACAGGGGAACTGTGGTAATCCGGATAAATGCGCAACCTGCACGCTGCCTAACAACTACTTCAGGACCCAGCCATAAGAACACTATGAGCCACCCTGAGAGTAGTTAAATACAAGTGATAAAACCTTGCCTGTGGGGAACCCAACTTGCTGCAGCACAGATATCACCAATTGTCATGCCCCTGAACAATGCCCAAGAAGCCGCCACACCCCATGTGGAGTGAGCACACAAACAGCTAGGCAACCCTTGTCCTTTGTTGTCATATGCCAGGGAGATAGCCTCCACAATCCAACGAGAAAGACATTGCTTAGAAAGCGCCCTACCCCGAGTTGGATTAGCGAAACGAACAAAAAGTTGGTCACAAACTCTGGTATCCTTGGTCCTACCCATATACATGCGTAAAGCACCCACCGGACACAGGCCATGTAACCTCCGTTGTTCACTGGAAGCAAATGGAGGAGGTGAGAAGTGGAACAGCTCAAATGACATAGGTATAACCTTGGGAGCAAAAGCTGCTTTAGGACGTAACATCACTTTGGAGTTGTCAGGCGCAAACTCCAAACAGGAAGGGTGTATTGATAGCACATGGAGATCCCCAACGCGCTTTGCCGATGCCAAGGCCATGAGCAGGGCAGTCTTGTAAGAAAGGACCTTCAGGTACACAGACTCCAGTGGTTTAAACGGAGGCTCACACAGAGTGTCCAGGACCAGGGCCAGGTTCTAGGTCAGTGCCATAGGCTTAGACAATGGTCTGAGCCAACGCATGCCTTTCAGGAACTGCACCACCAGAGGATGTCCACCAAAGAGCTCTGAAAAGAAGAAACTCCTTTAACCTGGCACCAACCATAAATGTGGACTACTTATATGTAGAGGGCGCAAGCGTAGACTGTATAGTCATAATCTCATTCAAGGGTGTAACTTGTAAGTCGCTCTGGATAAGAGCGTCTGCTAAATGACTTAAATGTAAATGTAAATGTAAGGGTAAACCCCTAGCCGTCAAATTCAACCTTTCAGTGGCCAAACCCACAGATCCTGTATCTGTGATTGTGGGTGCCAAACTCTCCCGTGCGCCTGGAACAATAGATCCTGATGACCCACCACAGGTCTCCCATCTAACAGGCGGATGATCTCCGGGAACCAGGGTTGTAGGGCCAACGGAGAGCCACCAGAATCAACAACAGACCCTCGTGACGGACCCACTCTACGGTGGCCTTAATCAGGTCCTCCGGAGGAAACGCATAGAGCAAGGTCCAAGGCCACTGATAATCCAAAGCATCCATTCCTAATGGAGTGCTCAGATCCTTCATTGAGAAAAACAGACAACAATGCGCTGTTTCTCACTATGCGTAAAGCTCTATGTCGGCCCTGCTAAACCGCTCCCATACAGTATCTAGGCAACCACCGAGGGATGCAGTTTCCACTCCATAGAGATAGGATCCCCAATGGAAAGTAGATCTGCACCCACGTTGACAGATCCTGGAAGATACATCGCCCTGAGCGACAGGAAATCCTCACTGGTCCATACTAGCAGATAACGGTTGTTGTAACCCTGTTGATGTACCCCACCGCCATCCTGGACCGTAACACATGCTGGTCCTCCAACATCGGAAGGAAACACTTCAGCACTAGCAAAACAGTCAGTAGCTTTAGGTAATTGATGTGCAATGCCTTTTGCACTGTTGACCAAATCACAGCGCTCTCTATCCCAGTAAGGATGCATCTGTCATAATCACCCTGCGGGACACTACCCTGCCCATGAGAACCACCCTGCAACAACAGTCGCGGGTCCCTCCAAGGAGTCAATGCCCTTAGGCACGACGGGGATACCTTGAGCAACGGAGTCTAGAACGAGACCCAATAACTGATTGCGCTGAGCAGAAGTCATACAACTTTTTCTTGTGATTCACTATGAACCCCAGTGACTGAATATGGAAAACCAGCGTGGCAGTGTGGAGCTCCACCTGTTCTCTCGCTACGACCATCCAATCACCCAGATAGGCCAATATTCTGATCCCTTGGCACCGCACCTCCACCTCCACCACCATAGAAATGCAGGAGCAGAAACTCGTAGCCCACACCCTCGAAATGTAGCCTCAGAAACCTTGTGTGGGGAGGATGTATAGCCACATGAAAATATGCATGAAACAATCGCTGGGATGAACCGAGTGCAATAGCCGGCGAATGTGAGCATTTTGAACTTGCAAACCTTGAGCTGCTTGTTTAAAACACGCAAGTCCAAGGTGGGACGCAACGTTTAATCTCTCTTGGTAACTAAGAAGTACCAGCTGTCCCAACCACTCTGTACTTCTGACACAGAACCATCCGAATTTCCTGCTTTTGAAAGAAACAGGAAATATTCTCTCTCAAGAGGCGCTAGGACCTTGGGAACCATTGACGTAATGATGCCACAAAAAGGAGGAGGACGCACAGCGAACTGTAAACCGTACCCACACGTCACCAATGGTGAAACTGCGCATGCCCAACATTGGATGGGGCATGCTGCCAGTCTCCCATACATTAAGTCCTGAAGGGGCAGAGCGCCACGCTCAGGTCTGGGAAAATGTAATTTTTTTGTCTTTCTTGTTTTCATATCCACCACTCTTGACAACCGTGTTTTTGAATGTGGGGAAAGAACTGTGTTTATTATGCCCAGACCTAGACAACACCGCACTCTCGATACTCCTGAACAAAGAGGAAACTTGGGTAGAAAAACAATGTTCTTTTATGGTCTTCAGCAACCAGAAACTTGTCCCCATTGACCAAGCCACTTGGGAGCACTGTTGTCCTTGTTGGCGAAATTGGCTCATCCAAATACATCTGCTTGTGCCTCTCGGGAATCCAGGACAACGTCAACCAGAGTTGATACATCTACATCGATATGATACATCTGCAGCATAGTGACCACATTCAACGACCGGACCGCCTCACCCTCAGCCTGATACACTTTGTCCAGCTGATCCGCCGAGAACCAGCACTGTTTACTCAGAAGTACTGTGCTGGATTAGCCCCCTCGATAGCCTCTGGAGCTACATAGCTCGCCATCCATCGGCAATGTGCAAACGAACCCCGCCTCCCCCATACCCTTTGCATTCATGAACTCATCATAACCTGGTAGCACCAGCCTGGCTGAATGAAGGGAATCCCAGGTCACCAATAGCTCACCTGCAAAATCTTTAAAACAGGGCTAAGCAACGCTCCACCGCAGCAGGGACAGAAGGTAAAAACCTTTCCCCACACCTGGAAGAACTCTGCTACGGGGGAGAAGACATTCAATCACCTTTCCCCCACCGAATCCAAAGCCGGGGCTTCAGACTCCCACAGATTGATGTTATCTGATTGACACTCTGAAAACCCACCAGAGCCAACCAAGGAAAGTGTATCATTCCTGGAATCCGGACTCCTATCATCTCCGGTTCAAACTCGGCAGGATAGCCTTTTTGAACTTACTCTTACCTCTGACCATTTTACTCAAGTAAGGGAGCACTGGCTAAACAAGCAGAGCAGAAAGTAGTTAGCTTTTAGCAAACACAAAAACCGATACCAAGACCCAAAACTCGCAACATCTAGGGGGACGAGTACTCTCTCCCCACTAACAGAAACCTAAGTTAGAGCCGAATCTCGTAACTTCCTTGTTCTTAAAAAGTTGTAAATTGCGTGACATGTTCTTCCAGTCGAGCAGAAGTGCGAAGAATTTAGGAAATGTTTGCGATCCCCGGTATTACAGCCAGGAAGACAGGGCTACCGAGGGCAGGCTCGGCATTGATTGGCCCGTTGAGCGTGATTTCACTTTGCTTCAGTTGAATAGGATTGATCGTTGACTACCCATAGTGACCGACTGAAAGGGAACCAGCACTTTGACAGCCAATACTGGAATGAATCAACTGGATATGATTCATACAGCATTCCATTCCCAAAAGTATCAGAGCCTCCATTTCTTGTGAAGTCTCTATTTGTATTTATTTGTATTTATTATGGATCCCCATAAGCCAAGGCAGCAGCTACTCTTCCTGGGGTCCAAACACATTAAGGCACTTACATTACACATTAAACAAAAGATAAAACCATACATCATATAACATTATTACACCACTACATATCTACAATACAAAATGTATAATACCACCATAAAACAATATTACAATGTACGTGTGTGTATCGTGTGTATGTATCTCTTCACAGTCCCCGCTGTCCCATAAGATATATTTGTATCTGTTTTTTTATTATCTGATTCTACTGCTTGCTTCAATTACCTGATGTGGAATACAGTTACATGTAGTCATGGCTCTATGTAGTATTATGTACCTCCCATAGTCTGTTCTGGACTTCGGGATTGTGAAGAGACCTCTGGTGGCATGTCTTGTTGGGTATGCATGGGTGTCTGAGCTGTTTGCTAGTAGTTTAAATATACAGCTCGGTGCATTCAGCTTGTCAACACTTCTTACAAAAACAAAGTATTGAAGTCAATCTCTCTTCCGCTTTGAGCCATGAGAGATTGACATGTATATCATTAATGTTAGCGCCCAGTGTACATTTAAGGACCAGCCGTGCTGCCCTGTTCTGAGCCAATTATCAATTTCCTAAGTCCCTCTTTGTGGCACCTGACCACACGACTGAACAGTAGTCCAGGTGCGACAAAACTAGGACCTGTAGGACCTGCCTTGTTGATAGTGTTGTTAAGAAGGCAGAGCAGCGCTTTATTATGGACAGACTTCACCCCATCCAAGCTACTGTTGTATCAATATGTTTTGACCATGACATTTTACAATCCAGGGTTACTCCAAGCAGTTTAGTTAACTCAACTCGCTCAATTTCCACATGATTAATTACAAGATTTAATAGAGGTTTAGGGTTTAGTGAATGATTTGTCCCAAATACAATGCTTTTAGTTTATGAAATATTTAGGACTAACTTATTCCTTGCGACCCATTCTGAAACTAACTGCGGCTCTTTGTTAAAACTTCTTCTTAATAGGGCGCGCTATTTTCACTTTGGGAAAAAATCGTGCCCAAATTAAACGGCCTCGTACTCTGTTCTAGATCATACAATATGCATATTATTATTAGTATTGGATAGAAAACACTCTGAAGTTTCTAAAACTGTTTGAATTATATCTGTGAGTAAAACAGAACTCATTTGGCAGCAAACTTCCAAACAGGAAGTGAAAATTCTGAAAATGAGGCTCTGTGTCAGGGCCTCCCTATTGAATTGCCTTATATTTATGGATATGTATGCACTTCATACGCCTTCCACTAGATGTCAACAGGCAGTAGAATGTTGAATGGGGTGTCTACCTTGATTTGAGCTTTTGGAGTGACAGGTCCGCCCTTTTGGCAGTATTCAACTGCGCACCAGGGAACCCCACATTGTCTTCTGAAATGCGTTAGGTATACACGACGAAATGCTCCGGCTCGGACTTTATTGGATACATATGAGAAAAACATCATAAAGATGGATTTTCAACCGAGTTTGACCAGTTTATTCGACGTTTATTGTGAATTTTGGAATTTTTCGTTCCATGCGCCAAGAGTTCTTGGACATGTGCGCTCCACATGGCTAGCCAAAGTTGCTAATTCGACAGAAGAAATGGACATTCTAAAACAAAACAACRATTTATTCTGGAACTAGGACTCCTTGCACTACATTCTGATGGAAGATCATCAAAGGTAAGAGAATATTTATGATGTTATTTCGTATTTTTGTGGTTTATGTTGGCTCCAACAAGGCGGAGAATTGGTGGGCGCTGTCTCACAATATTGCATGCTGTACGTTGTACTAAAGTTATTTTTTTTTATCTAACACAGCGGTTGCATTAAGAACCAGTGTATCTTTCATTTGCTGTACAACATGTATTTTCTAGTAAAGTTTATGATGAGTTTTTTGGTTAGATTACGTGACTGTCCAAAATTTCTCCGGACAATTTGGTGCATTATGGCTACGTATTCACAATGTAAAACCACGATTTGTAGCTCTAAATATGCACGGGATATTTACGAACAAAACATAAATGTATTGTATAACATGATGTTATAAGACTGTCATCTGATGAAGTTGTTCAAAGGTGTTGATTCATTTTATCTCTATTTGTGGGTTTTGTGAAAGCTATGTTGGCGGTGAATACTGGCGTTGTGTGTTTGGCTATTGTGGTGAGCTAAATAAATATATATTGTGTTTTCGCTGTAAAACACTTAAAAAATTTGAAATATTGGCTGGATTCACAAGATGTTTATCTTTCATTTGCTGTACAACATGTATTTTTCATAAATGTTTTATGATGAGTATTTATGTATTTCAGTTGATCTCTGTAATTATTCTGGCTGTTTTGGTGCTATTTGTGACGGTGGCTGCAATGTAAAACTACGATTTATACCTATAAATATGCACATTTTCGAACAAAACATAAATGTATTGTATAACATGATGTTATAAGACTGTCATCTGATGAAGTTGTTCAAAGGTTAGTGATAAATTTTATCTCTATTTGTGGGTTTTGTGAAAGCTATGTTGGCGGTGAAAACATGGCGTTGTGTGTTTGGCTATTGTGGTGAGCTAATATAAATACATATTGTGTTTTCGCTGTAAAAAAAATGTTTATCTTTCATTTGCTGTATTGGACATGTGATTTCATGAAATTATATTATATGATATCCCTGTGGCGCTAGGCTAGGCTATGCTAGTCAGCTTTTTTGATGAAGAGGTTCCCGGATCCGGGAGGGTGAATCGGTAGAGGTTTTAAGTGCTGTAGTGACTTCAGTGGCTGTAGTAGCTGACGTGTATAGTGTTGAGTCATCCGCATACATAGACACACTGGTTTTACTTAGGTCCTGTACAGACTGTTCTATTCTGTCTTTTCCCATTTCCCGTTCAAACTGTAGAGGTCAATTTAGTTTTTCCTAATTTAATGTAGATTATACGATCTCGTCTCTTGTGAGACAGTTAGGAGAAGTATTTGTATTTGTCTAATTGCATCAGTTGCTGACTCATATGTACTGTAGTTCTATCCCTGTTCTCATTGGTCATGGTTGGGATTTTGAGGAAGTCTTGAGGGAGGTCTTTGGTCATATTTGACTTGCTGAGGCTTTAGGTCTATTAGACAACGGCAAGGAAATAACAGAGATCACTATGTACGTGTAACTATGCTCGGCTCATAGGGTGTACAGATGAGCCACACTCCACAAAATGACATCCCAACACTTATAATTGACCTAAATAACAACTTCATAGGACGCTTTAAAGTCTTTCTAAAGAATATATAGAATTCATCTCAAGTGACTTGCTGGATAAAGGTTAAGTAAAATAGGATACTTTATTACGTGATTGTCAATCATTCTGAACTCTTAGCACGAAGATCAAAGTTGACCCCTGAGACTTCTCTGAAAGATTTCCCCGTGCAGTGACAGGTAACGGGCTGAGAGGAAAAAAAGAAGACAAAAAAATAAAAATAAATAAAAAATAAAAAATCACACTTAATCTGATTACACCCCCACATCACAGCAGATAGTAGGTTAGTAGATAGTTGTTTGTTTGTTTCCTTAGCAGATCCCCTTATGCAGGGAACTAAGTCCTAGCGTTCATCTGACACATCCAGTATTTACACAGCTGGATATGTGCTGAAGCACTTCAAGGTGAAGTGGCTTAATCCAAAAGGTGCACAGACACACAGTCAGCAGGCAGCACTTTGTCTGCACTTGAAGCGTTTGTAGGCCTACCCTTTGTGGTACTTTTTTAACAATGCCCACCTCTCTGCTCTGCTCAGCTCGGTTTTACTCTCGTCACTGGTTTGTTCCTTTTGGCTGAGAAGAGAGACATGTATACTGATGCGGAACACACACACACACAGCAACACACACACAACACAGAGAGGGAGAGAGAGAAAGTATCTGTGGCTCTTTGTATTATGTTTCACCCCCTCCTCTATACTCTACTCTGCTCCATACAAAAGCCACATGGAGGGTCTGCTTCTAATCTGGCATTTCTGGGGTCTCGATTTGTTTTGCTTGTCCACCCACAATACTCTTCCCGTGCCCAAGACCCACTCAGTGCAGATTCAATTAGATAACTGAATAAAAACGCTGAAGAATTTAAATTGGACATGGTGTTCGGAAGGCAGCTGGCCCACAGCGCGAGCTACAGTACAGTCAAACGGACTGCATAGTGAAGGAGGGAATGACAGAGAGAGGGGGAGAGAAAGGGAAAAAGAGAGAGGGGAGGTAATAGATCTGAGGACTTGCTAATCACAACTAGAGGTCTAAGCTTTCTTGTCCATTTCACAGAGAGTCAGCAGTATTACCATGGCCTGCTGCCCACCTCCCTGTGTTACAACATACTGTTAGGTCACACACGGGTGTGATATGCATTAGAAAGAAACGGAACACATTGCTCTGTCTTTCCATAAGCCAAGGAGGATAGAGAGGATGGGTCGTAGCCAGGTAAAGCCTTGTGATGCTTTGCTTGACCACGTCATGTGCTGCTGGTGTAATGGGGTAAGCCAATGCCCTCAATGACCTGGCTTTTGTCTGGAGCTTAGTAAAACGCTCCGAGGCGGATCAGACCCAAATAAACACACACCAGACCCAGCTATTGGCTCATTCTCTCTCGGATCCCATTCCACAACACACTGACTCTGTGTGAGATCAGATCATGGTACAACCATACGAAATACTTCACAATTGATTTCCTTAACTCTCCTTAATGCTTTTCATTCAAGAGAACAGTGGTACACGATACAATTTTTTAGGGTTAATTGAACCTTTATTTAACTAGGCAAGTCAGTTAAGAACAAATTCTTATTTACAATGACGGCCTACCCAGGCCAAACCCGGATGAAGCTGGGCCAATTGTGCGCCGCCCTATGGGACTCCCAATCACGGCCGGTGGTGATACAGCCTGGAATCAAACCACAGTCAGTAGTGATGCCTCTAGCACTGAGATGCAATGCCTTAGATCTGTGCGCCACTCGGTAGCCCCAATAACAATGTTTTTTTATATAATTACTCGACACCATGTCTGTAACAGGTTTACTGGTGTCAAAGGCCGTCTCTCTCGTGATCCAAGCCAGGATTATGGTTCTGACTGGTTAAGAGGATATTGATTCTTTCAACAAGAAAAAAAAAGAGAAAGTGATTTGAGTCAGACTGTGAAGGAGTAACAATAACAAGTGTTTATACCCCGGTGACCCTGGGCAGACCCTGGATGATGATGGTAAATTCCTTGGAGGTTGTCCTCTAATAACAGA
>NC_036845.1:6259314-6268356 GCF_002910315.2 Salvelinus sp. IW2-2015
TGAAGTTGTTTTGGTGGTACTATTGTTTGGCACGTTACAATACCTACTGACTATGACAAATGAACACTATTCAAGTATTAACAAACTTAGTGGTTAAAAGATGTGATGAATCATGATCCCCTGTGACCATTGAGAGGAAGTTATTAGGAGACCAATACCCATCCAAACATTAAATAGACCACTCTGGAAATTAAAAGAGCTTATAAATAGATGGCATGAATAACATCAAAGAGTTCCTCACTTGAACAGGGGAAGTACTTTACAATCTGTGGCAATGGTCGCTATGGGAGTTGTGGGAACATGAGCCATGTAGCCAATGGGCTGAGAATATCACAAAACCAAGCCAGGATTACTGGTGGGCCGAGTTAGCTAAGGAGACATCAATGTGGTCCCTAGGGTGAGGACCAGACACAAACCACAGTCAGGCTTGAGATGGGGGGGGGGGGGGTTAACATTTCTTCATGGTCAAATGATCACTAAGGAAAACAAAAACCAGACTTTTTTGACTGAGACATAAATCAAATCAAATGTTATTTGTCACATGTGTCGAATACAAATGGCTGGAGGATTTAACCAGTGAAATTTGCTTTCTTACGAGACCCTCCCAACGATGGCAGAGTAAAAGAAAATATTAAAAAGAAGAATATTAACACAAAAGGAATTAAAAGTACACAAAATGTAGCTATTACAGGGAGTACCAGTACCAGTTGTACGAGGTATGTGGAGGTAGATATGTACATGAAGACTGGGTAAAGTGACTCTAGGATAGGTAGAGATAATATCAGAGTCAAAATAAAGAAGAGTAGCAGCAGCATATGGTGAGTGTAAAAGTTGTGTGTGTATGCTAGGTGTACGTGAATGGGTTTTGTGTGAGAGTGTTCAGTGAGGGTGTGGAGTGAGTGTTTTAATATTACAGTGGGGAGAACAAGTATTTTGATACACTGCCGATTTTCAGGGTTTTCCTACTTACAAAGCATGTAGAGGGTCTGTACTTATCAATAAGGTACACTTCAACTTGTGAAAAGACGAAATCTAAAAACAAAAATCCAGAAAATCATATTGTATGATTTTTAAGTAATTAATTTGCATTTTATTGAATTGACATAAGTATTTGATCACTACCAACCATGTAAGAATTCCGTCTCTCACAGACTGTTAGTTTTTCTTTAAGAAGCCCTCCTGTTCTCCACTCATTACCTGTATTTAACTGCACTGTTTGAAAACTCATACCTGTATAAAAGGACACCTGTCACACACTCAATCAAAACAACTTCCAACCTTTCTTCCACAATGGCCAAGACCAGGGAGCTGTGAAGGACATCAGCGGCCTAAATTGAGACCTACACAAGGCTGGATGGGCTACAGGACCATAGGCAACAGCTTGGTGAGAAGGCAACTTGTTTGGCGCAATTATTTAGAACAAGGGAAGAAGTTCCAAGATGACGGTCAATCACCCCTCGGTTCCTGGGGGCTCCATGCAAGATCTCACCTCGTGGGCATCCAATGATCAGAGGAAAGGTGAGGATAGCCTCATAACTACACGCCAGACCTGGGTCAATGACCTGAAGAGAGCTGGGACCAACAGTTCTAAAGAAAACCCATTTAGTAACACACTACCCTTCATGGATTAAATCTGCAGCGCACGCAAGGTCCCCCTGCTTCAAAGCCAAGCGCATGGTCCAGGCCCGTCTGAAGTTTGCCAATGACCAATCTGGATGATTCCAGAGGAGGAATGGAGCAATCATGTGGTCTATGAACAAAAATAGAGCTTTTTGGTCCTAAACTCCAACTCGCCGTTTTGGAGGAAGAAGAAAGTATGAGTACAAACCCAAGAACACATCCCAACCGTGAAGAATGGAGGGTTGAAACATCATTCTATTGGGATGCTTTTCTTGGAAAGGGACAGTCACCGACCTGCACGTATGAGGGGAGGATAGATGGGGCCAGTATCGCGAGATCTGGCCAAAAAACTCCTTCCCTCCAGTAAGAGCAATTGAAAGATGGGTTCGTGTGGCTGGCGTTCTTCCAGCATTGACAACGACCGAAACACACAGCCAGGGCAACTAAGGAGTGGGCTCGTTAAGAATATTCTCAAGGTCCTGGAAGTGGCCTAGCCAGTCTCCAGACCTAACCTAATAGAAATCTTTGGAGGAGCTGAAAGTCCGTATTGCCCAGCGACAGCCCGAAACCTGAAGTCTGTATGGAGGAGTGGGCCAAAATCCCTGCCTGCAGTGTGGCAACCTGGTCAAGAACTTACAGAAACGTATGATCTCTGTTAATACAACTAAGGTTTCATGCTACCAAATATTAAGTTTCTGCTTTTTCTGATGTATCAAATACTTTGTTCATGCAATAAAATCAAATTAATTACTTTTAAAATTCATACAATGTGATTTTCTGCGGGATTTTTGTTTTAGATTCTTTCCTCTCACAGTTGAGTTCCTTGATAAAAATTTACAGACCTCTACATGCTTTGTAAGTAGAAAACCTGCCAAAATCGGCAGTGTATCAAATACTTGTTTCTCCCCACTGTTATGTCATGCAATAAAATGCAAATTAATTACTTAAAAATCATACAATTGTGATTTTCTGGATTTTTGGTTTTAAGATTCCGTCTCTCACAGTTGAAGTGTTACCTATGATAACAATTACAAGACCTCCCACCATTGCTTTGTAAGTAGGGGAAAACCTGCAAAATCGCCGGCAAGGTTGTGGGATTACAACAGTACTTGTATCCCCCACTGTTATATATATTATATAATATATATATATAAAAGAATATATCATTAATTGAAACTTAGGCAAGAAGAACAAAATTCTTATTACAATGACGGTTCTACCGGGAGGAAACAGTGGTTAACTGCCTTGTTCAGGGCAGAATGGCTGTTTTGACCTTGTCCGCTCTGGCGATTTTGATCCAGCAGGCCTTTCGCGGTTACTGGCCCAACGCTCTAACCAACATAGGCTAACCATTAGGCTACCTGATGCACCATAATTTTAAAAGGCCACACTACACTTGTCTATATAACGTCCCACAGTTGGACAGCGCATGTCAGAGCAAAAAACCAAGCCATGAGGTCGAAGGAATTGTTACGTAGTGCCTCCGAGGACAAGATTGTGTCGAGGCACAGATCTGAGGGAAGGTATCGAATAAATTTTCTGCAGCATTGAAGGTCTCCAAAACCACAGCGGGCCTCCCATCATACTTAAAGGAATGAGTTTGGAACCACCAAGACTATCCTAGAGCTGGCCGCCCGGGCAAACTCAGCAATCGGGGGAGAAGGGGCCTTGGTCATTTGAGGTTGAAGTACAGAAGAGATCCTGTGATGAAACCTGCTCCGAGCACTCACAGGACCTCAGATGGGGCGAAGGGTCACCTTTCAACAGACAACGACTAAGCACCCAGCCAAGACAACGCAGGAGTGGCTTCGGGAGAGTAAGTGCCCAGCCAGAGGCCAAACATCTCTGGGAGAAACCTGAAACTAGTTGTGCAGTGACGCTCCTCATTCAACCTAACCGAGCTTGAAGAGGATCTGCCAGAGAATAAGATTGGAGAAACGTCCCCAAATACAGGTGTGCCCAAGCTTGTAGTGTAATACCGAAGACAAGGCTTGTAATCGCTGCCAAAGGCGTCTTTAACTTCTCATAGGGTAGGCGCGGCAGCTTCGGAATTTTGGAATAAATGCGATGCCCAAATTAAGACTGCCTTGCTTCTCAGGCCCAGAAGATATTGATATGCAGTATAACTGGTAGATTTGATAGAAGAACATATTCTAAAGTTTCCAAAACAGTTAAAATAGTGTCTGTGAGTGATAAAACAGAACTGATGTTGGCAAGGCAAAAACCGTGAGAAAAATCCATCAGGTAAGGTAGTTTTTTTTGGTTTTTGTTAGTTTTCTATTCCATGCCATTACAGTTATCCATTGACTTAGGACTCAAGTTTTGCAGTTTCTATGGCCTTCCACTAGATGTCACAGTCTTTAGAAATGTTTAGGCGTTTGTATTCTGGAAAAATTGAGGAAGTAAGAGCAGTCTGAATGAGTGGACCCTTAGAAAGTGTCACAGAGCTTTTTCATGCACAGACAGAGCGACGTGCGTTTCTTGTTTACCTTTTAAATTGACAACGTTATTGTTCCGGTTGAAATATTATTGATTAGTTTAGGCTAAAAACAACCTGAGGATTTGAATATAAACATCGGTTGAATGTTTCTATTGAACTTTACGGATACAATTTGGATTTTTTTTGTCTTCCTGTTTGACGTGTTTGAGCCTGTGGATTACTAAGGAAGAACAACGCGCTAAACAAAACGGAGGTTTTGGATAAAAGAGACTTTAATCGTAAACAAAAGGACATTTATTGAGTAAATGATATGTCTGCTGAGGTGCAACCATATGAAGATCAAAGGTAAGGGATTTAATTTTATCCCATTTTTCTTCCCAAATTTTCTGGTAGTCCAATCGCTAGTAATTACTATCTTGTCTCATCGCTACAAACTCCCGTACGGCTCGGGAGAGACGAAGTCGAAAGCCATGCGTTCCTCCGAAGCACAACCCAACCAAGCCGCACTGCTTTTCTTAACACAGCGCGGCCTCCAACCCGGAAGCAAGGCCGCAACAATGTGTCGGAGGGAAAAACACCTGTACCTGGCCCCCTTGGTTATCGCGCACGTGCGCCCGGGCCGCCACAGGACGTCGGCTGGAGCGCGATTGAGACAAGGATATCCCTACCGGCCAAACCCTCCCGTAACCCGGACGACGCTATGCCAAGTTTGTGCGTCCGGGGGCCCCCACGGGACCTCCCTGGTCGCAGCCGGCTGCTTTATCTCTATTTTCTGACTTGGTGTAACTTTCTACTTGGCTGGTTACTGTTTGTAATGATTTGTCTAGTGGCTATGTTCTCAAATAATCGTACGTATTGCTTTCGTCGCTAAAGCATTTTTTTAAATCTGACACGCGTGGTTTGGGATCACAAGGAAGTTTAATCTTTAAACCTTATGAAAAATATGTTTTTGTTTACTGAATTTTTATAATAGATATTTCTGTATTTTGAATTTGGCGGCCCAGCAGTTTCACTGGCTGTTGAAGATGGTGGGACGCTAACGTCTCACGTACCAAGAGAAGTTAACAAAGTACTGAGGTAAAGGTCTGACATCTTATCGTAAATGTACGTTGTTTTTTTATAATACATTTGCAAAAAATTCTAAAAACTGTTTTGCTTTGTTCATTATGGGTATGTTGTGTACAGTCGTGGCCAAAAGTTTTGAATGACAAAATTAATTTCCACAAAGTCTGCTGCCTCAGTTGTATGATGCAATTTGCATATACTCCAGAATTTATGGAGAGGTGATCAGAATGCAATTCGCAATTAATTGCATTAGTCCCTCTTGCCATTCAAAATTGACTGAATCCCCAAAAAACATTTCCACTGCATTTCAGCCCTGCCAGAAAAGGACCCAGCGACCATGTCAGTGATTCTCTCGTTAACATAGGTGTGCAGTTGTTTGACTGAAGGACAAGGGCTAGATCACTCTGTCCATGCGTTAGAGTTTGAATAACAGATTGAGAAGCTTTCAAAAAGAGGGTGATGCTTGGAATCATTGTTCTTCCTCTGTCAACTCTGGTTACCTGCAAGGAAACACGTGCCTTCATCATTGCTTTGCCACAAAAAAGTCTTACACAGGCAAGGATATGCTTGCCAGTAAGATTTGCACCTAAATCAACCATTTATCGGTATCATCAAGAACTTCAAGGAGAGCGGTTCAAGTGTGTGTGAAGAAGGCTTCAGGGGCCAAGAAATCCAGCAAGCGCCAGGGCCGTCTCTAAAGTGATTTCGAGCTGCGGAATCGGGCACCACCCAGTAAAGAAGCTTGCTCAGGAATGGAGCAGGCAGGTGTGAGCTGCCATCTGCATGCACAGTAGGCGAAGGGCTTTTCAGATGGATGGTCTTGGGTTCAAGAAGGCATGAAAAGAAGCCTTCTCTCCAGGAAAACATTCAGGACAGACTGATATTCTGCAATAAAGTACAGGGATTGGACTGCTGATTATGCGGGTTATAAGTAATTTTCCAGCGCATCTGGAAAAAAGCTTTGTCCAGAGAAGACCAAGCGTGAGCGTTACCATCAGTCCTTTCATGCAAACAGTAAAGCATCCTGAGACCATTCATGAGTGGTGTTGCTTCTCAGCCAAGGGAGTGGGCTTCACTCACAATTTTGCCTAAGAACACAGCCATGAATAAAGAAATGGTACCAACACATCCTCTGAGAGGCAACTTCTCCAAACCATCCAGGAAACAGTTTTGGTGACGAACAATGGGCCTATTTCCAGCATAGGATGAGTGCCTTGCCATAAGGCAAAAGTGATAACTAAGTGGCAATTCGGGGAACAAAACATCAATATGGGTCCATTGCCAGGGAAACTGCCCAGACCTTAATCCCATTGAGAAAACTTGATGGTCAATCCTTAAGAGGGTCCGTGACAAACAAAACCACAAAATTCTGACAAAACTCCAAGCATTAGATTATGTGCAAGATGGGGCTGCCATCAAGTTCAGGTTGTGGCCAGGAACTTAATTGACAGCATGCCAGGGCGAATTGCAGAGGTCTTGAAAAAGAAGGGTCAACACTGCAAATATTGACTCTTTGCATCAACTTCTTGTAATTGTCAATAAAAGCCTTTGACACTTATGAAATGCTTGTAATTATACTTCAGTATTCCATAGTAACATCTGACAAAAATATCTAAAGACACTGAAGCAGCAAACTTTGTGGAAATTAATATTTGTGTCATTCTCAGAAATTTCGGCCACGACTGTAGATTGATGAGGGAAAAAAACGAATTAATCCATTTTAAAATAAGGATAACGTATTTTTTTTTTTTAAGTCAAGGGGTCTGTATACTTTCAGAGTGCACTGTTTGTACTGTGAAGTCAGTGCAAGATAGGGTCAGTGCAGATAGTCTGGGTAACCATTTAATTAAGTATTTAGCAGTCTTATTGCTTGGGCGTAGAAGCCTTCTCAGAGCCTGTTGGTCCGAGAGCCGTCTTCACGACTGGGAGGGTATGTGTGGACAATGTTAAAGTCCTTAGTGATGTGGACGCCAAGGAACTTGAAGCTCTTGACCTGCTCTACTACAGCCCCATGAATGTGTTCTCCCCTCTTTCTCCTGTAGTCCATGATCACCTCTTTGGTATTACTGACATTGAGGGAGAGGTTGTTGTCCTAGCACCACACTGCGAAGTCTCTGATCTCCAGTCTGTATTCTGTCTCATCGCCATCGGCAATCAGACCTACCATCGTTAGGACAAAGCACACAAGCCTGAGTTGGCGGATGTGTAGTTGCCTACCCTCACCTCCTGGGGCCTGCCCATCAGGAAGTCCAGGGCCCTCATTTATCAACGATGAGTACGAACAGAAATGTTCTTAAACCATGCGTGCGATCATTTCGAAGCAATGTGTGGGATTTATCAATTTGTACTTCTACTTGAGAATGTGTGTAAATTTAAGCACACCTCTGACCATGCGCACCCACAGCACCTTGTGGGTGAAAAGTCAAACTGATAATGAAATACCATCCACCAAATGGAGAAAAGATTGACATACTGGACCAAATCATAATCTATGAAGAAAAAAGATAATACATGAATAGTTTATTCATGTAGTTCTTTTATAGACACTTAAGCTACTAATAGTTCTCTCAGGGTGCTATCGAATTCATAAACATGAAGCCATTTAAGCCTAATTGAATAATAAAGTCAATTAGAAAGAGAGTGGTATGTAAGGTTGGAGGCAATTTAGTTAAACAATATAAAAAGGCAACACTGAGGCATTGTGACTTGTCCAAAATGTCAAATCTTGCATTGCTGGAGGATCTGGCACAAGAAGCATTACGCAGGGAGCGTGTTTTCAATGAGCATGCAGTTTTTTTTGCTGAGAGCGACACTTGGCTTATTAGTAGATTTCGTTTTCCAAGGCATACTTTATTGTATCTCTGCAACCAACTCTCTCCAGAAAGGGAGACGAAACGCACCAATGCCATCCCAGTGCATACCCACGTCCTCTCCACCCTGGGATTTTTGGCCACTGGAACACTCCAACGGGAGATTGCGGATCGGTCTGGCATTTCACAACCAACCATGAGCCGGATATTGCCTGCAGTCCTTCATGGCATTATTTCATTGACCCCACAATACATACAGGGTCCGTACACTGCTGTGCAACAGGTCAGAGTGAAAAGGGATTGCAGGCAGAGTGAAAAGGGATTTGCATACCATTTCCAATGACATTGGAGCAATTGACTACAAACACATCGCAATAAAAGCACCATCATTGAACGAATTCAACTTGGTCAACAGAAAAGGTTTGCATTCTGTCAATGTGCAGGTCATCTGTGATTCACATTTGGCTTTGTTGAATGTAGTGGCAAAATGGCCAGGTGGGACACGATTCATTCATTGTTGCAGAACAGTTCAGTCGGCTTTAACCTCCAGGAAGAAGCTGTTGAGGATGGATGGCAAATTGGTAAGTGACTTATGTTTTATTTGCCATGTTAGATCTATACTGGGAAACAATATCTGAATGTTGTGTTCATAACTGCAGGAGACCAGGGCTACCCATTAAAAACACAACCACAGACGGATGCTGGCACTAAGACCGCACTCAGTCAGCTTTATAAGGAAATAAGCAAACAGGAAACCACTCACCCAGAGGCGGTACTCCTAGTGGCCGGAGACTTTAATGCAGGGAAACTTAAATCAGTTCTACCAACATGTTAAATGTGCAACCAGAGGGAAAAAACTTCTAGATCCTGTACTCCACACACAGAGATGCGTACAAAGCTCTCCCTCGCCCTCCATTTGGTAAATCCGACCACAATTCTATCCTCCTGATTCCTGCTTACAAGCAAAYATTAAAGCAGGAAGCACCAGTGACTCGGTCTGCAAAAAAGTGGTCAGATGAAGCAGATGCTAAACTGCAGGACTGTTTTGCTATCACAGACTGAAACATGTTCCGGGATTCTTCCGATGACATTGAGGAGTACACCACA